>NW_015389254.1:194006-198752 GCF_001527695.2 Protobothrops mucrosquamatus
AATGCTATTTGTTTTCTGCCCTTTGAAGGGGCCGAAAATTTTTATTATTATTTTTCATAGAATTCTAGTGAATTTTCTGAATTCTAAACCCAGGCTTTGGAAAGTTGTTTTTTTTCCCTCCCTTTAAGCAAAGAGGAATGCAACCCCCTCCCTTTTTCGCCAAACTGTAGGACCCCTGCCCAGGATAAAGCTGGCAGCTCCCCTGAGAAGCAGTAACCACCTTGATCTCAGCGGGCCTTCAAACCAGGTTAGAACTGCGGCCTAAAAGCCGCAGAAAGGCCAGCCCTGCGTCCGATTTCACAGCATCTGACGAGGTATTTAACTGGGCCTTGCAAGGGCTGTAACATTTGCATCCGGGATCACCAGCCCCATTGGGACAACCTGGCCTGGAGGACCCTCCTAGCCCTGGTTCCAGCCAGGCATGCGGTGGGAGCTGAGAGGAAGCAGATTTTAGAAACGGCAGCATCCCAAACCTGTGACTTTGGGATGGCAAATTCTGATTCGGCCAGCGGAAATAGTTCCTTGCTGCTCAAATCTATACTGTGAGCACAAAAGGCAGCCAGAATCTCTCCCAAAAGTCTGCACGCAACCTGACTTGGGGCACTTTTTCTTGAAAAGGAATGGAATTGTATCAGGCTGTTTGTGTTGGAATAACCCTAAGTCTTAATGCAGGGGTCTTCGAACTTGGCCCTTTGAGGACTTGTGGACTTCAACTCCCAGAATTCCTCAGCCAGGCACGCGTGCCTGGCTGAGGAATTCTGGGAGTTGAAGTCCACAAGTCCTCAAAGGGCCAAGTTCGAAGACCCCTGTCTTAATGTGATTAAAATTAACGTCTCAGGTAGGAAGGTCTGAGCCCCCCGTACACCCACTCAGGAAACGCCAGAGTCCAACCCTTTGAGGACTCCACAGCTGCAAATGACAATCTAGACCAGTGTTTCTCAGTCCTAGCAACCGGAAGATGTATGGACTTCAATTCCCAGAAGTCCCCAAGCTGGGGGATTCTGGGAATTGAAGTCCGCAAGCCTTCCAGTGGCTAAGATCCAGAGAAGACCTTACAGATGGCTAGTCAATTGTGATTAGGGCTTGTAACGGATCGACCACTAGAGGGCAGCAAAGGATTACAAGTTGAATTTAGTTTTTTTTTCCCTACTGGGTTCCTGCTGATGATGTGGACTAGTCACTAGGGAGGTTTGCAGGGAAAAAGGGGGGGAAAAAACCAAGCTGAGAACAGGGAGACTTCAGCCTTGAGCTCCCCGGTTCTAGCGTGGCTGGCTGCCTTTTGTGGGTCGCCTGGATTTGGCATCTCGGATCGGATGGATGCAGCTTTGGCCTTGGGTTCGAAAGGCACCCAACTTGATCTGGTTTCAGCAGTGCTTCCTTTTTCCAAGAATTTATATCTTGATCGTCCCTTGCTGGGAGACCCCTTAGAAATAAGGGGAGGGGAGAAATATTCACAGCCATTAGCCACAGTGCCCCCACCACCGCAGCTGGGCTTTGGCCAGGGTTGGGGGCCACTGAACTGAATTGGAATGGAATTAAAGGGGACCTGAAGGACTGGGGGGGGGAGGCTGGCTGGCTGCCCATCCCATTTCAGAAGCAGGAAGACCCTCTGGCTAAGCTGGGGCAGGAGACAATCCTGCCCCATTTTAAAAAGAAGTTTTAACTTTGACCAGACTGTTTGCTGTATTCTTTTCATCTCCACAAAGCCTTGCAGCTGATTCTCACAATACATTCAACCCTAAAACCAGGTAATCAAGCCTTAATTGATGCATTCCCTGTCACAGACAATGCCCAAGTAAGAAACCCTGTTATGGCTTACATTGATGGCTTTAGTTCACACCCACACACACCCACACACACCCAGAATCCCCCCCCTCTGCTCCATCTCCTTTCAGCCTGGTCAGTTATGGGAAGGAGGGAGGCCCAGCACCGGTCCAGCGTTCAAGAAGAGACTGGACAGCCACTCTCTTGAAATGATACATAGACTCTCCTGCTTATGCAGGGAGTTGGACTAGATGACCTCCAAGGTCCCTTCCAACTCTGTTATTCTGCTCTATGGAGTAAAGTGGGACTGTAAGAAAACTGCAGGCGGAGAAGCCTGACCCTCAGGAAGCCTCCTAAATGAGGAACAGGGACTGGGTCAGGATTTGGGTTGGATGCCGGGGGGGGGGGGGCACAGAGGGAGGGAGTCCAAAATGAGCTTAGGGGCTACTGCATCATTTAAAAAAAAAAAGGAAAAGTCCTCTGCCAAGAGAGTTGTGCCCAGGGACAGCCCCCAGCAGGAGGCTGCAGCCCCCCCCTTCTGGCAGTGAGCCCCCCAGGGCCAGTTTCAATGCAACATTTTGCTTTGCTCTGCTCCCTCCTGGCCCCCCTTGCCTCCCATTCAACCCTGGAGGGGCTTTCGAATCCAGAAGACCCTCGGGGGTCTGGAAGACCCTTCCCTTCCTGGGTCTGCTTCCTTCCACCCCACATTCACTCTGGGCAGGGAAGAGCCAGGACAGGCCGCTCGGCCTGCAGAAAGACGCGGGCAGCCACCAAGCCATTTTCTGGGGCCGAGAAACAGCTCGAAGCATCCGCCAAGTGAGCAGGTGGGCTCCACACCCCACATATTAGCCCGTGAAAAACTTAATTTAACGGACCTCTCCTGATCTGCAAAAAGCTGGTTCAACACACTGCCTGAAGGCCACCCTAATCTCCCCAGGCCAACGTCTGCAAAAGAAAGGATCGGATAATTTGGACACGGCGGCAGTAAAAGCAGCCAGGTTTCTGGGACGGTGTAGCAGGCCAAAAGCTACACCCGAATCAGTGGGCGATGAGGTTGCAACAAAGCCAAGTTCTGATGTTTGCAGCACCTTCTGCAGTTATCCAGCCTCGCCTGGAATGCCGTGTTTGGGATCAAGTGCTATGAAAAGGGAGGAGGCCAGATGAATTAGCCAAAAGGACACGGCTGAGGCATGCAAAGAAGGATTCCTGAGGGAAAACAGGCACACGACGGCTGCGAAGGGGGCTTGGGGTCAGGAGGAGCCTCTCCATGTTCCAGGAGAGGACAGCAGGCGGTGACTGAATGTGAGGAAGAACTGAGTAGGTGGTGTGTTTCTTCAATTTAGGAGCGTTTGATGATGACGAGGTCGGCATCGACGTTGTGTGTCCAGAATCTTGGATGGTGGGTAGAGCAATGGATTCAAGTCGCTGCATGACTGCTTCTGCTACGAGGCCTGATATGGGGGATCCCATTTGGGGTGCCTTGTGCTTGCTTGTACATTTTCCCATTGAACTTGAAGTGTGTTGTGTTGAGGCACAGATCCAGGAGTTTCATGATGGTTTCTGTGGACGTGGCATGCTCTGTGGTGGCGTCCGCTTTGTGGGTATGGTGTTCGGTGAGTAGGTGGTGCATGGTTTGTTCAGCCAGGTTGACGTCAGGTGAAGAGGGCGGTGACGTTGAAGGGGACCACGATTTCTTCCTTGTTGATCTTCGTGTGTTTGATGCATTGGAGAAATTGTTCTGGGGAGTTTAGTTGAGTTGTTGACCAGGTGTCTGAGTTTCCTCTGCAGGGTTTTTGCTAATTTGTACATCGGTGTTCCAGGTAGAGACACAATTGGGCATAAGGGGATCCTGTCCTTGTGTATTTGGGGGCATCCGTAGAACCTGGGTATGGAGGAGTCTTCCGGTTGCATATGCTTTTTCTCTAGTGGTGTTAGCTGTTTTTCCTTTTCCATTTTTCTTAGCGTGTCTTTTCAGTTTCAGTTTTGCCTCCTTGTTCCAAACTATTTCAGGCTTATCAAGGTTTTCTTTTGTGTACCCTGGGCAATGGTAGATTTGTTTTTGACAACTGCCCCAATGACTGTTGAATAAACAACATATGCTGTGGGTCAGGAGATAACAACTCAAGTAGGAGCAAACTTTTCTGCTGCTTCTTTGCAGTGATTGGTGGACTCTGTTTCCCCATCAGATTAGATTTCAGGCAGTTTTCTTATTCTGCATCTGTAAATAATTGCACGTAAATATTATGCCTTCTGACTTATCGAAGGATGTCGCCTTTCCTTTTGCGCCATCATAGGCAGAAGGGGTGTGCTGACAGAAACAGCATAAAATGGTCCTATGAAGCCTTTCACACCGGCGTCTCCAGACTGAACACTTTGCTGCAAGAGCTCTTAAGAACACCGCTTAAGCCACACCAAGGTCTTCAGCTGCTGCTGACGTATCCAGTGCCCAAATTCACGCACGAGGTTTAGTTTAGTTTTATTAAATTTATACCCCGCCCTTCTCCCGGAGGACTCAGGGCGGCTTACAGCCAGTTTAAAAACAATAATACAATACAATACAAAATTTAAAAGTGATTAAAATAAATATTTAACTAGGCCGCTTCTACTAAAAATTTTGTTAAAACCAATTTAAAATACCCCTAGGCCAGTCCTGCCCGCTGAAATAACCAAGTCTTGAGGGCGCGGCGGAAGGAGGGGAGATCCGGAATCACCCGGATCTCTGGGGGCAGCTCGTTCCAGAGGGTGGGTGCTCCGATAGAGAAGGCTCTCCCCCTGGGGGTCGCCAGCCAACACTGTCTGGTTGACGGCACCCTGAGGAGGCCCTCTCTGTGGGAGCGTATCGGCCGGTGGGAGGTGATCTGTGGCAGAAGGCGGTCTCGGAGGTAACCAGGTCCAATGCCATGGTGCGCTTTAAAGATGATAATCAACACCTTGAAGCGCACTCGGAAGGCCACAGGCAGCCAGTGCAGCTCGCGCAGCAGC
>NW_015389254.1:201733-205788 GCF_001527695.2 Protobothrops mucrosquamatus
CCGTCACGGAGCCACCCCAGGTAGGTCCGCCATTACCGGAAGAGGAAAAAAAAAAAACCCACACCAGATCACGCACAACACATCCTGAAGAAACCGACTGCCCGGTTCGCTCTGCGGTGGGACGCTGGCTGCGACTACCAAAGGACACTCCCCTGGGCTACTTCCATGTCAACGTCAAAGATGGAGGTTTGGGGGGGGGGTCCCCTGCTTCTCCACCTCAATCCCACTTCTGCAGAAGACCCGGCCTTCATTGTACCCCACCACGGTGTTTGACATCCTGCAACAAGATGCCTTTCGCTCCATGCGGTGGAAGCTTAACAAGCCGTGCAAACTGAACTCTATACAGTCGTCACCAGAAAAGCAAAAGTACAAGCTGAGTGGAGGAATCTGCTCTTGAAATCTATCAGTGGCCGAGAGCAGAGTATCCCAAATGTTGACACAGCCAGTCATGTGTGGCTGTTGTTGCCCCCCCAGGTGTTCCCCCACCTGTACTTATGGGACATCCAGTGGAGGGGCCTCCTACTCCACAGCAAGTCAAGGAGTGTACAGGGACACTTGCTACCAAATCACCGACAAGTGCCACAGAGGAGACTGCCGTGCCCCCCGAAACCGTCAAAGGTCCTGCATGTCTGCGAATTCACCCACGATGCAAGATGTGCACAACACAACTGTGTACGTCAGTGCCTTGAACAACTCCTGTGCAAGAAAGCATCTACTCCTGGTGGAACCCATCATCCCATCCGGTTCATCTTTCATCAAACAGGACCTGACTGTGCACAGAATGAACCCGCTACGAGTCCTTGACATCTCCATGGTCACCGGCTACTGGGTGAGAGAGGCCCAGGACTTCAAAATTGCAAAATATGGATGTCCTGACCATATCACCAACCTTCGTCATTGGGCTAAAGTTTCCGCTTCTGTTCTGGTACACCATCTGCCCGTCATAATCTCCAACCAGGGACTGTTCTACGACTCATCGGGTGGTGGACGGTGCGCATGGACATTACGGACCTGTGTTTACTCACCATCGGCGGCTCACTCAAATGCTACCACCTCTCTATGCCTGGAACCAAGGCTGGGTGTTCCTGAACCGTAAGAATACACCTGTGATACAGTATATGAGCTGCCTGGTGGTCCTCCTGCCAGATCCCACTGTTGTCCTCACTGCCCTCCTCCTGCAGGGTCTTTGTGGTCAAGGAGGCTGATAGCCGGGTAGCTCGAAAGGCTGCACTGGACACCTAATTTCTGCAGATAAGCAATCTGTCCACGTAGACTAATAACTTCCTTACAAAGAGGACAGTATACAAATTTAAAAAGAGTACCATAAAAGACAGCTGCAAAACAAGTATTGCGGTGAACTAAGCCAGGCATCCTAAAATAAAATTGCCATCCCAGAAGCGCTTAACAGGGATGAGCTACTGCTGGGTTAGATTTTCAGTTATATGATTCGTGCGCAGTTAAGTGTGTGGGCCGCTAACGTGGTCCACTGGAGTTTGTCTCAGTCCCCCTGAACTCACAGTGAGCACCTTTCCCAGCAGCCTCTGGTGCTATGCAAATGCAATGCAGATGTAACCAGCCACCCCCTCCATGCTGGCACCGCCCTGCCCCCTGCCACTACCCCACCCACAGCAACACCCCACTTCCACCAATGCCACACATCTCCCCCCACACAGCAGCACCACTGCCCTGCCCTCTGCTGAGACCTCTCCCCTGCTGCTGACACCCCGTCACACTACCGATGCACAGATTCTAATGCTGCAGGCCAGACTGGGACTGCCTGCAGGCTGGATGTGGCCCGCAGGCCATAAAAATGCCCAGGTCTGGTACAGATGGTACAACTCTCCTGGCACAGAAGGCTGAGAACCTGCAGAGATACGCTGAACCCTTTGAAGCCATCCTTAACTGTCATTTATTAACGATGAGGCGACAGACAAGGTGGCCCAGGCTGATACCATCAGCGCCAAGGAGGGCCATTCATAGCAGCTGAACCCGTGAAAGCTGCCAGCCAGCTCTCCAGTGGCAAAGCCTGAGGGGCAGATGCCACACCTGCCGAGATCTACAACATTGGTGGCACTATATTCATGGGAAAACTTACCTGAGTCATTCTAGTTTTTTCAAAAGCAAAGATCCATTCCTCAGGAACTCAAAGACGCATCCGCTGTACACTTCTACGGGAGGAAGGACAAACAACACCTCCGCAACCACCACTGAGGAATCTCGCCACTCTTCAACCCAGGAAAAACTCTTGCAGGTTTTTTTTTCTGGTCACACACCTGAAGCTGTACCTGTTGCCAGAGTCCCAGTGCAACTTCCACAAAAATTCTGGGGCCGTTGACATAAATTTTGCCAAGCACCAACTTCAGAAGAAAAGTCAGGAGTAGAATTGTGAACTCTGTACAATCCTTGTTGACCTCACCAAAGCCTTCAATGCATGTCAAGGACACCCAACAAATTCATCCAGAGGGTGTGCCTGTTCCTGGATGGCCAACGGGTGCTGGATGGTAGAGAGTCGTCCCAGGCATTCCCAGTCCCCAATGGTGTTAACTGGGCGCTGTGCTGGCACCCACACTGTTCAGCATGATGTTTACTTCCACGTCTTACGATGCCTTTCGGGACAGCCATGCTAGAATCCGCCTCAACTACAGAATGGACAGGAAGCTCTTCAATCTGAGAATGTTGATTATTCATTCAGTCACGTCCGACTGCAGGTCTCTCCCCGTCTTCTGATATTGCACTACTTCTCTGAGTTTTTCTATGCTCCGGTGGGCGTCAGCTTTGACGGTATCTTAGCTCTTCAACCTAGGAGACTTCAAACTGTCACCAAAGTGAAGGAAATTGTACTAGGGGGCCTCCTCTCTGTCAAATGCCTGTCACTATGGACAATTCTCTACGGTTTGTGCCCACTTTGGACTCAACATCAACATTCAAAGGCCAAGCACCAGCCTGCTCCTCACGCAACACATAAAGAAACCACAATCACAATCGAAAGGCAGTTCAGGCCACTTGAGTGCCCTCGGCTACTCGTGTCCCGAGCAGTGACCGCCGAGACCGAACTGAATTGCACAAGAGCCAAGTTGTGCTTTCAGTGGGCTTGGGGAATCCACCCAGCAACAAAACTGAAGGTCTGCAGAGCTGTGGGGGTCATTTTCTTTCTGTGTGCCTGTGGGACGCGGATGGTGTGTCAGGCCCGCAAGGCAGCTTAGCCACTTCCACCTGGCTGCTCTTCGCAGAATGCTGGGCATCAGATGGCGAGATGAAGCAGCAGAGATCGAAGTCCTCCCAAGAGCAGGCCTACCATCTGCCCACATGTAGCTGGTGAGAGCACAGACTGGTGGGGGGCTCATGCCACCCAC
The DNA here is from genome assembly GCF_001527695.2 of Protobothrops mucrosquamatus. Lineage (NCBI taxonomy): Eukaryota > Metazoa > Chordata > Lepidosauria > Squamata > Viperidae > Protobothrops > Protobothrops mucrosquamatus. The sequence continues at coordinate 205,087 of NW_015389254.1, forward strand.
GTGCCAGACAAGAGCATATCCAAGCAGCTTTTTTAAAAAAAAAACAAAACACTCAGATGGAGGGGAGAAGAAATTCCACAAAGACACTTAAAGGCCTCCCTGAAGTTGTTGGACACAGACACAACACCCTGGGAAGCGCTGGCATGGAAGCATCCTAGCCAGCACGGCCTCATCCACAAGGGCTGTCAAACCTACAGAGTAAAGCGCACTGTGGAAGCACAACGTGTGAGCTGTCTAGAGCTAACAATAAAACAACTGTGGTGCCTACACATTTTTCCCTTGCCCAACATGTGCCAGGACAGGGGTCTGTGGCCCGGTGCTGAACCACAACCCATTCGGAACCGGGCCGTGGACGTGACGGGTGAGTACGTGTGCACAAAGCTGCATTTGTGAAAGTGGCACACCCAAACACAACCATCCCCTCTCCCCACCCCTCTGCCATTTCCAACGGTCTGCCGAGCTGTGCCAAGACATTCCGTGTGGCTGGAAACCCCCCCCCCCCCAATTCAGTTTTAACATGACTAATAGTGTTGAGATCTACATCGGCAACGATGAACGAACAACAACCACACAGAGGTAGTATCAGTTTCTCTTCACTTCGCTATTCCTTGAAACACTCGATTCGGCCAGGGCTGCCACCCGTGTTAACAGACACGTCCATGGGGTACATCTAGGGCAGGGGTCTTTTATGACTGGTGGACT
>NW_015389255.1:0-1125 GCF_001527695.2 Protobothrops mucrosquamatus
TTCTTCTTCTTCTTCTTCTTCTTCTTCTTCTTCTTCTTCTCCTTCTCCTTCTTCTTCTTATTATTATTATTATTATTATTATTATTATTATTATTATTATTATTATTATTATTATTATTATTATTATTATTATTATTATTATTATTATTATTATTACTATTACTATTATTACTATTACTATTACCTTCTGTTATGGAGTGGGCTAGTCTAATATCTAGAGGGAGGCTGTTTCTGCTACTAAAGTGTGCTTTGTTAACCTGACCTTAGGATTGTGTTGCATGAATTCAAGAACTAGATTGTGAGATTCCTTTCCAGTGTAAAACAGGGTCCACTAGTTTCTGAACACAGAGAAATGTATGCTCCACCTCTTGGGAGTGTCTTAATTAGGATTCTCCACTAAGCACGAGAGACGGGATCTAATGGCCTTTTCCAATCCCATGATTGTGTTTTATGAGTGGTGTGGAAGACCAACTACCTGGTCGTCCTTATCAGGACCAAATTCCCAGGCAGAAAATATGAATATGATAGGATTCACTGCGGAGCAACATTATATGGTATTTCTAGATAAAAGAAACCAATTTCTCTTCACAAACGGCTCAGGCTTTAGAGAAGTAACAAAACAGCCCCCAAATAAATGACCAGGATGTTCAGAAAGCATATTTAAAAAAACTGCATTCTTGCTTTCAATAGGAAATACAAACCAGAAAGTCCCCAAAGTGCTTTTTCTCAAAAGACAATTAGACTTTCTTTTTTTTCCCTTGAAGACGTTTCGCTCCTCATCCAAAGAAGCTTCTTCAGTTCTGAACAGAACTGGAGAAGCTTCTTGGATGAGAAGTGAAACGTCTTCAAGGGAAAACAAAGAAAGTCCAGTTGCCTTTTGAAATAACGCACCTTTGGGACAACCGTGACCTGGATGACTGAGAATTTCCACAGATGCCAAGCAGAAAGGACAGGAATGTACCAAATGGGAGCTGGCATATTCTTTAAAAACATTACAAATCTTTATCACTGCAGCACCAGGATTAGACTAAATAAATGTCTCCGAATCCAAACATTTAAGCACTTGGAAACTCTTCATCTCAGAAATTCAAGACTTTGCATGTTGTGTTGTGACATTTTGATGGG
>NW_015389255.1:1308-6652 GCF_001527695.2 Protobothrops mucrosquamatus
TCCACAGATGCCAAGCAGAAAGGACAGGAATGTACCAAATGGGAGCTGGCATATTCTTTAAAAACATTACAAATCTTTATCACTGCAGCACCAGGATTAGACTAAATAAATGTCTCCGAATCCAAACATTTAAGCACTTGGAAACTCTTCATCTCAGAAATTCAAGACTTTGCATGTTGTGTTGTGACATTTTGATGGGCATAATAAAGAATTTTCTGGTTTAAATTTTTTTTATTAAAATATATATATATATATATATGGCCGATGCAGCTACATTGGTTTTTCAAGAGGACATTTGCTCACACATATTTGAGAGGGGGGGAAGGAGGGAGGGAGGGAGGGAGGGAGGGAAAGAGAGAGACAGACAGACAGACAGACAGAGACAGACAGAGAGAGAGACACAGAGAGAGAGACAGAGAGACAGAAAGAAAGACAGAGAGAGAGACAGAAAGACAGAGAGAGAGAGAGAGAGAGAGAGAGGGAGGGAGGGAGGGAGGGAGAGAGAGAGAGAGAGAGAGAGAGACAGAGAGAGGGAGAGAGACAGAGAGAGGGAGAGGGAGAAAAAGACAGAGAGAGAGAGAGAGAGAGACAGAGAGGGAGAGGGAGAGGGAGAGAGGGGGGAGAGAGACACAGAGAGACAGAGAGAGGGAGAGGGAGACAGAAAGAGAGGGAGAGAGAGAGAGAGAGAGAGAGAGAGAGAGAGAGAGAGAGAGAGAGAGAGAGAGAGAGAGAGAGATTGAATTGTATATTCATAAATCTGATGTACATTGATGATTATTGTAATGGCAGGGCATTTCAAGATACCAAGATATCATGAATTGCAATTCTTTGTTTTGGCCAAGATAGCAAATTTAAAAAAAACAAACATTAGCAATGAAGAATTGACCTTTTTTTCTTTTTCTATTTTTTTCCCTCCAAAATTGCTTCAACGATATCCAGGTCATTTGATATGAGACCTAATCGTGGTCACCTCCGAATTCATGCACATTTTTCTGGCCAACTGAGAGGAGAAGCTGCCTGGTTTTTTTTTACCGTTCTTCCAACTTTTTTGATTTTACGTGAGGGATGTTTAATCGCCCACCGCCATTGGACAATCCTTCAAGCACAAAATGGCTGGCAAAGACTCTCCGAATTGGAAAGCCTTTGGCACACGGCGCCAAGCTGGAGTCACCCTTAGCCATTTCTCTTGATGGGGGGGGACATATCTGTGTGCAAATTCCCTTCATTCAGCCTAATAGTACGGTCTGTCAATCAGAAGCAGGCCGCCATAAGTAGCCAGCAATAGCCTCGTCGCTCTTGATTTAATCACTTGGAATTAGTGTTAACTCTCTGTCATTCCTCTGGCATGTATCCGTTTCCTAGCCATCTGAGCAATACAATCGTTGTGTTTGGATGAGGCTACAGCTTCTCTTAGTGTCATATAGCTTTGAGAAGCTGATATAGCCTGTCAGCCTCACAACGTTTTAATATTGCCGACTTTGAAGCAGAGAAAAAAAAATACCCAGCTTGTTTCTTTCTGAATTACGACAGGAAAGAGATATAAAAAATAAAAATAAAAACCGGGGAAGGAGCACATCCCACTTGAAATGAAAAGCTGGAGAAAGCACGGATTTATACTCACGGCTTGGAACAATCGATCTCTTGGTGGCCCAAGGGATCCAGTGACTAAATCTGGCTGACTTTGGATGGAGAAGCAACCATCATAAATGTGAACCAATTGCTAAACATCCAAATTTTGATCACGTGACCACAGGGATGCTGCAACGGTCAAAAGTGTGAAAAAATGTTCATAAGTCACTTTTGGGAGTGCCGTTGTAACTTCGAACAGTCACTAAACGAATAATTGTCAGCGGTGGTGGACCGGTGCGCACCACTTCGGCAGAACCGGTAGCTAATTTTTTGTTGCCCAGGCCCAGAATGGACTTCCAGAAGTGGCATCCATGCAGCGAACCAGTTGTTCACATATTTGAATCCCACCACTGGTTGTCAGTCAAAAGCAGGGGTCTTCAGACTTGGCCCTTTTATGACTTGTGGACTTCAACTCTCAGAATTCGTCAGCCAGCAACGCTGGCTGAGGAATTCTGGGAGTTGAAGTCCACAAGTCATAAAAGGGCCTAGTTTGAAGACCCCTGGTCAAAAGCTACCTATGCATCCAACTTCCTTTTCAAATTTCTGGCCTATGATGTCATTGTTTCTATTGATGATGTAGTTCCCATCATGCCTTGGGGAGGGCAAGAGAGTTCCGTTTATGTCATTACCTGCCACAAACACATCAGCAAAAAATTTATTTCCACATCAACACATAGCTTATCCCATTATACCTCCCAACCTTTTTCTTCCCGTTCGAATGGCAATTACTTCAAGTATTTACTGTAATTATGTCACTTGATGAAATTATAGTAATTACATAGAAAAATGATAGTCCGCGACTAATGAATTAAAATACCATGGAAATTCACATAAAAATGACATTAGAAATGTTAAGGATCTGAGGCAAACTCACAAAAGCAAGGAAATTTATAATTAAGAATTTAATCTCCAAAAACATTGCGGGGAGCTGCTTCAGTTTAAGAAAAAGAAAAAGGGTTCATCAGAGCTTTTCGAGGATTGTAAAGAAGAAGAAGAAGAAAAACAGAAAAGTAAATGGCGAATGAATATAACCTAATATTCGGCAAAGACCAACGGAACAAGTTTCTCCCAGTGTGACTGGCATTGTTGAATTACTAAATCTGTAGCAAAAAAAAAAAAAAAAAAAGGCAGAATATCCAAGGGTGTATTGTGATCAGACTACGTTTACGCTGATTTCTGCTTGCGTTTAAAAATAAATCAAGTTCCTAGCTCCTATGATGGTGACAAAGTGCTAGAAAATAAGATAAATTTTGGTTGAGAGTAATTCCGCAATGCAATGAAGTTTCTAGTCTCTTGGAAAAAAGGTTATTTTTTTTTCCAGTCAGACAAAGCATTGAGTTTCCTATTCCTCTTTTTTGTTCCTGACAGAAGGACAATGTCTTGTGACCTGCAGCCATCGCGTTGTGCATCTCAGGTTAACTGTGCTTTTGTTAAGTCTCATTGGAGTCATCTGTGTCAGGCAGAGACTGAAAGAATAGGCACTTTGGCTGATCTGCTGGGCTTGGGATGAAGAAGGTCTCCTGCCATGGGTGAGGGGTAGGGCTGGAAGACTTCCATGGTCCTACCGTTCCATAAGGAGGAAAAACGGCATCCAACTGATGAGTTACTGCTGGAACTGATCGTTACCTAAGTTAGATACCAACACCAACACCCACATCTTCAGTATTGAACTGATGTGCTGCAATTTCCACCTCTTTGGATATGTGTGAGTGATATCACAACGTACTTATACAAGGATGGGACTTGTGGTGTGAGTTGCCTCTAGACAAGATGGGAAGAAAAGAAAAGAAAAGAAAAGAAAGAAGGAAGGAAGGAAGGAAGAAAGAAAGAAAGAAAGAAGAGGAAGGAAGGAAGGAAGGAAGGAAGGAAGGAAGGAAGGAAGGAAGGAAGGAAGGAAGGAAGGAAAGAAAGAAAGAAAGAAAGGAAGGAAGGAAGGAAGGAAGAAGGAAGAAGGAAGGAAGGAAGGAAACCTTCAGATCTAGCTCGACTCCTTATGAGTTCATGGGTCCTTCTATTTGTTGTGCTTGGCAATACACTAACATTGTACTAATCTGAAATCTTCTGCCTTGGGTTTCCTAGGCCCAATACTTACCATGTCCATCCCTGCTTAGTTTTTCCAAGATCAGCCACACTTAAAACTTCATCATCTTAAATCACCCTATACCAGGGGTCCCCAACTTGTGGGCCGCAACTACCGGGTACCGTGGCTAGTGGCACCGTGTGGCAAAAACGGGGCGCCATGCAGTGAAAAACGGGGCGGTGCTATCACCCGGGTGACAAAATTGGGGCGATGCTAGTGTCATGTGGGCTCTAGCATCTCCCAGTTTGCATCACGCATGCTCACAACCCTGTTTGTATGTGTGCGCACGGACACGTAAAATGCTTTCCCCTTCCCTTTTCCTCCGGTCCGCCAGAAAGATTGGAGACCGCTGCCCTACATGATGTTGTGTCTAAAACAAAGACTTTTGTTTCTTCTCTAGATGGCCCCACCTCTAAGCCATCCAATCCCCTCCCCCAATCCTGAGCGTTCCACCAATAGGGAACCAGAATGGAAAGGAGCACCGGGCAGACCTCCCATCCGTCAAGAAATTGTTTCACGTTTAAGATTTTTGCAGGGAAATTGGCCTTTTCTAATCTAGCAATACTAAAAATGGAGGATAACTTCCCTTACCTATAAGCCATTTTTTCCCCCCTAAAGAGAAGAGACAGAGCAACAGCAAGCTCTGTTTCTAGTGAGCAGGTCTGCAAATCACTTCCTTTTTTGCTTCTGTTTTAGAAAATGCTCTATTCATATGGACTGGGGGAATTGGAGGAGAGGGAGAGACGGGGCTTAATAGACACAGCTGCATCCTCTAGCAAATTATTGCAAGCCCCAGTATGAAATGCATTTAAGAGAAAAATGCTTAACAGATGATGCTGCGACAAGCTGTTACAAAGCCTGTTAGATGGTCCCAATATTATTAAATTGATAGGCTTGCTTAGCACGTGAGGAGAACTTATTTTTCCGGCTCGCAGAGAGCGTGGCTCCGCTTTATTAAGGAGATTTTTCTAAATGGAGCCTTGTTGGGAAGCCCGATGGAGCCCAGCGTCTTTGAGGGCTGTCATAGTCAGGCATTTGACTCGTTCTTCACTAGATGAAGACCTTCCTTGGTCTTCTGAGAATGAATCCCATCGGTCCAGACAAGCCGGGCCAGAAGCCATTCACATTTCCAACACACGTGGCAGATAAAATTGGCACCCAATTTTTACGATTTCATTTGCAGAAAGAAACAGGTGCTAATGGCTTGACTCTTTGTGCTGGAATCACGTATGTTGGCTTATGATGATGATCATCAAAAGCTCAACTGTATGAATTTGACCCGGGGATGACATTTGCTTTTCTCCTTCAAGCTTTATTTCTTGAGATGCCCTGCTCAGAGGTGCCTGAGGATGGGGGTCAAAAGAGACAAAATGGCGATCCTTGTGGCTACCATCTTTAATTTTTGGATTCCTCCTGCTGCGGGTCTGTATTAAGAACCCTGTTGTGGCTCCGTCCGGTGGGTCCCTCTCATCAGAGGAGGAAGGCTCTGAACATGAAGGAGAGGAGATGGCTAGGCCTCCCTCTCCAGGCCCTTCCCCTCTGGTGCAGCCTTCGGTGCCTTCCGACAGCGAGGAGTTTGGCCAGGAGCCCGGTGTTTCTGGGATTGGCCAGGAGCCCGGTGTTTCTGGGATTGGC
>NW_015389255.1:6659-14159 GCF_001527695.2 Protobothrops mucrosquamatus
TTTTTGATGGATATTCTGTTGCAAGCTCTCTGGCAAGTTATTGTGGAGTTATCTTTGTTTGCTGTGTCTTATCAGTAAAGGCTTGGCAGGCAGCTACGCAGTTGCTGCCAAGGAATTCATTTGCCTTTGTCTGTGCCGAGTAGTTTTTCAGGCCTCGGCTGCCTGGTTGGGGGGTGTGGGTCGGACGGGGGACAGAACAAACCCTGCCAGATGACCTGTAGAGATGGCTGCCAGTGCTCATCCTTAGAAGCATTTAAATAAGAGTATTGAGTACAGTAAACTAAGTGTCGATGCTGCTAATATTGAATATTCTTGCTTTGACAAAATATGCAGAACTGTCTGGTACTTTTAGAGTTAATTCAGATGATGCTGGGAGGGGGAAGAAAGAATGTGAGAGAGTAATTGCTTGGGCTTCAGAAGGAAGTGAACCTTTGCCCCCCAGGCTGGTTGGACAACGTGAATTATGACAGTAAAAGAGGGAGGGAAAATGCTAGCAAAATAACTGCTCTGGGGTAGAGATTTCAGATCTTGGCATCCATCCATGCTGTGCCGACACTGTGTTCATATGATTAAAGACTTTTTAGAATAAACAATGCCTGGAAGTTCTTTGAAGTGTTCCATTAGTAGGAACCTTGACACTAAGTTTACTACAACCCTTACCACTGAAAGAGGCAGAGGTAGGCAATCCATTCATCCATTCATTCCAAAAACCGGAACTGATGTTGAAATACAGGCAAAATGGCTGTCAAGGCAAGGGATACAGCATTTATAAAATGGGTGCGGTGATGACTATTCCTAACTTATCTAACTTCTGAGAATGTTGTCACAGCTATCCTGTTTCTTTGGAAACCAGGATCTTCCTACCATCCATAGCTTGCTCTGCTTTTTGCCTGCTCAGATGGTCCCAGTTCCAAACCAAGTTCCAGACTGCAGCACCCCAGCCTCTTTATAGTTTAGGCATGACTGTTTAGGTTTTTAGTTTTATCCTAACTTTCTCTGACAATCACCCTCTTGAGCAGATTAGACTGACAAGGAGGGAGTAGCCCAAAGTCTTACACAGGTGAGTTTCCGGGGCTGGGTCTCTCTGCTTCTGATGCAGCACCTTCACCACAACCCCTCGTTTGTTCTTGGGCTGAGAGAGAAGGGGGAAGCTAGCCCAAAGTCATCAAGAGAGAGGAGGGACTAGCCCAAGTCATTCTAAGATTAAAGAGAGTCTAAATCAAGCACGTCCAACCTTGTCAACTTTAAGACTTATGGACTTCAACTCCTAGAATTGCAGTTGCCAAGATTGGTCACCCCTGGTCTAGAACTTGTGTCCTCCCACTCCCAGTTGTTCACAACTATAACATGTTGGCTCTATAACATTTGGCTCTTGTATTGAGATGGAGGGACAGACACAAAGTCTCCAGGAAACTGGACAGCCATTTGTCCGAAATGGTGTAGGGTTTCCTGCCTGAGCAGGGGGTTGGACTAGATGACCTCCAAGGTCCCTTCCAACTTTACTATTATTATTATTATTATTATTATTATTATTATTATTATTATTATTATTATTATTATTATTATTATTATTATTATTATTATTATTATTATTATTATTATTAATTTTTATCTGTATAGATATAGATATAGATATAGATATATATTCAGCTGGTTCATTAGATAAGTCGCCACAATCTAATCAGCAGAACAGCCTTCCTTGATGAGATTAAAAAATCGAATTTAAGCAAAGCTGCACAATGTCTTTTCAAAAAATAATGTAGGTGCAATGTTGAAAAAAATAACTCCTGGAAGAAAATCAGGATTTGATTTCCTCTTGTTTGCATTTCAACTTAATTCAGGCTAACTGTAAATCCATGGCTCTGTATTTTCCAAGGGTTCTACTCACGTATATCCACAGTACAGTTTAGGGAGCTCTTATTTGTACTACTCAGTGCAAGGATGGAGGAAGCTGTATGTTTTGCACCCTTCCCACATTGCCACTTTGAGGTTTTCCTCTGTTTCCCCTCCCTGATGAAGCAGCATTCTACTTGCGTTTTTTACCCTTCTGAGCGGTGCAGCTAATGTTTGTTTGCAGTGTGCTCCGTTTTTCCCGCCTGCTTCACAGATTTTTATTAAAATGTTGCTACAAAACAGGTTGCTACCCAAAATAAATGAGCCGACACATTAATACATTTTTTTAAAAAAAAAACAGACGTATTGTGGGAAATATTTACAGACAATAGAGGGGAATGTGAAGCTTCAGATAAACACCACAGAGAAGAACATGTACGTATGTTGAGGTTTGACTAAGGCAGGGGTAGGCAACCTTGGCTCTTTTATGACTCGTGGACTTCAACTCCCAGCATTCCTGAGCCAGCATGGCTCAGCTTGGAAACCTCTCCCTTTCCCCTCAGCGTGGCTGGCTCAGGAATTCTGGGAGTTGAAGTCCACGAGTCATAAAAGAGCCAAGGTTGCCTACCCCTGAACTAAGGGGATGACAGTTGACTTAGCTGACACCCAAAAATCTGATTCAAAAGTATTTGGTAGGAGTACCACTTGATCAAACTTAGGAAAATCTTGTGCCACAATTCTGTGGGGCTATGAACTATAGAGGATAGTGGAACAGGGCCCTCTGCAAGAAAAATTAGTCCTGAATTTGTCCTCTATGCAAATTAAGTAAACATTTAGAGCCAGACCTATTCCCAAAATGTTTGGCTGCTGCCTCTTAAAAAAAAATAAATCAAAAACTCTCACCATGTTGCATGTTTTCCCCTATGGGACACAAGGAAAAGAATATACAGTAGTCCTCACTTAACAACTGTAACTTGGGCCGATAACTCTATCATTAAGTGACACAGATGTTAAGTGAACCATTATGTGACCACGCCTGACTTACAATGTCAGTTCTGCTACAGTTGTAAAGCAAATCATTTGTGGTTGTTAAGCATAACATCATGGGATCGAGACTTTCGACTTCCTGCTGGTGTCCCCATTGACTTGGCTTGTTGAACACACGCACACACTTTTATTGAAATTGGCTATAATAATTTTGTGCTTTACCTTCTTCTTCTTGGAGTTCATTGAGTTAGGAAGATGCGTATCTGAGACACTTCTGAATGTTACCTGGATGTTCTGGACTTTAGCCCCATTGCTTATGGAACAGTCCATGAAGGTCATCCTCACTTTCTACAGAGAGGTCACATATTTCTGATGCCTATTCCATTGAACAGAACTTGATTTGATGAATCAGAGGTCTGATTCATTTGAGGCACTTCCATATCTTTATTTATATATTGTACTCTTGTCTATGAAGATGTAAAGTGAAGCAACTGAAGGTTAAACCGACAGCTTCTGCTCTCAAAATATGGCATGAGGTTAAAGGTGAGTCTTCTCCTTCATCCATTCATGAAGTCATCTTGCAGGCCTAGCAGTTTCAGCCATAGGTTGAAAAAGTTGCGTGTTCAGCATCCTCTCTTAAACACTTCTTATTATAAAGGAAACTAGCAATTTTCAGTGTTGGCTCCTGACCAATGAAAGAGCGAGGACTAAATTAATTTGAGTCGCAAATTGTGTTAAAGGGCTAGCTGATAGATAAGCAGTCATGGGAAATCCATCTCGAGGGAGGGCAAGTGAGCAGGCTTGACTTTGCTCTATCCCTTAATCTATTTATAGGAAGGAGAATTGGGAATGAAGTACCTCGCAACAGAAGTTTAAGTCAACAGCAAAAATTAATTGCTTTCACTTCCAGACGCAGCAGAAGGAACTTGCCAATTGTGCACTGCCGTTATCTGGATTGCAAATGTCAACGGAGCAGATTTCACGTGAAATAACAGACCGGTCACCTTTGGGGTTTCAATAAAGGTAGAGGTTAAGGTTTCCCTTTCCAGTTGTGTCCGACTCTAGGGGGCGCTGCTCATCTCCATTTCTTAACCGTGGGAGCCAGTGTCGTCTAAAGATACTTCCGTGGTCATGTGGCCAGCATGACTATATGCTGAGGCACAAGGAACACTGTTACCCTCCCAATGAAGTGGTGCCTATTTATCTACTTGCATTTGCATGCTTTCAAACTGCTTAGATGGGCAGGAGCTGGAGCAAGGAACGGAGCTCACCCCATTGCGCAGCGTTTGGGTCTCAAACCAGGCTGTCAGCTTTCCAGCTAACAAGCTCAGTAACCATTGAGCCAATTGTTTTCAATGTTGAGCATCTTTTAAAAAAAAAAAATCTGGGAAAACATAGGAGCGACTGCTTTGGGATTAAAAAAAAGGATTTCCACTTGATTTCCACTGTTCCTTTGTTTTGGTCCCACAAACATGCCTTCCTTGACATCAATTGCACATTTGAAGGTGAACTATGGCGGAGTTTAATATTAAATCATCTTCCGGTTTTCAAAAGCCTATTAAAGTATCCTCACAGTAGAAGATGGGATGATAAAATTGATGAAACAGGTGGACATTGCAAGGCTGACCAGTTTGGTCAGGGGGGGGAAAGATAAAGATTTCTTTGATAGACTGGAAAGCTTGTATGGATTATGTTGTTGTGGAAAGAAGAAAAAAACTGAATTGACGCTGATGGAAGAGAATATTTGTAGCTCAGTGTTGAAATGAGGGGTCCTTGGTGGTTTCTGAGGTTAGTGGTTTTCTTGCAGATATTTCATTACCAAACTGGGTAATGTTTGCTAGCAATGATGATGTTAGTTAGCTTGGTAATAAAATGTCTGCAAGAAAACTATTAACCTCAAACAGCACCAAGGACCTCACTGAATCTATAATTTATGGATTTGGGAAATAAAAAGAATTAAAGATGGAGGAGAAAGAATAAGATGGCAATAGAAAGAAGAATGGAAGTCCTTTCTTTCTTTCTTTCTTTTTTCTTCTTTCTTTCTTTCTTTCTTTCTTTCTTCTTTTTTCTTTCTTTCTTTCCCTTCTTTTTTTCTACTTTTACAGATTTTCTTTTTCTTATTTTGCCTTTAATTTCTTGTACTTTTATTGTATTCAAAAAAATTAATAAAAAGATTTATTGTCCAAAGCATGCTAACATGTCAGCAAAACATCTGGTGTTCTGACTTATTCTTATTTGGTCAAGAATACCCAGCTGGCTTTATATTTAAAATAAAACTACATTTGATCACTTCACCAACCGGCTCTTTTAAAACTTAAAAGTCCTTTATTTACATTTTCTAAAGGATGGGCAAACAGGCATTATTCCTTTCTTGCTGCCTGCTGTACTTAAATGTAGCTAAAGCATGATTCGATTACATCACAAATTATTCCATTTAAAAGCTTCTGTATTGCTGTTTTTCCTTTCCAGTTATATTCTTGTTTTTATAGCATGTCCTTACTCTAATCTTCTTCTTCTTCTTCTTGTCTGGCTTTCCCATTGACTTGGCTTGTCAGAAGGTCGCAAAAGGGGATCACATGACCTTGGGACACGGCGACCGTCATAAATATGAGCCTGTTGCCAAGCGTCTGAATTTTGACCACATGACTGCAATGGTAGTAAGTGTGAAAAAAGGTCGTAGGTCACTTTTTTCAGTGCCGTTGTAACTTTGAATGGCAACTTCTACTCATTCTATTCTATTCTATTCTATTCTATTCTATTCTATTCTATTCTATTCTATTCTATTCTATTCTACTCATTATTCTATTCTATTCTATTCATTTTTCTATTCTATTCTATTCTGTTCTATTCTATTCTTTAGTATAAGTCAAAAACATGTTACGTATAAGAGATTTATTGATTTCAATTCTATAAGGGATTGAGCTGTATTCCATCCCTCCCTTTCTTTCTTTCTGTCTCTCTTATTGTTTTTCAAAGATGCCTAAAATTGGAACTATGAAAATATCCTTCATGGCAACATGGGAGGGGGACTCAAAATATACCTACCGTGGCCTGTCTTTCTGTGTGAATTATTTTATACTGTTTTACAGATTCATCTTCTACCCTTCAGGAAAGGCCCAGGGTGATTTACAAAAAGTTTGTAATAATCATAAAATAACTTGAAGTGAAAGCTTGTTTTATACGGAGGCATGCAACGCTGTCTGTACATTTCTTTGTTTTTCTTTAAAAAAAAAACAGATGAAGACCGACCATTTCCCCCCCCCCTTCCTTATAATTTAATTCAAAACACAGGTGCAAACAGACTCACACCTGCATAAATACTTTTTAACCAGAAGGGCAGATGAGCATGCATCTTTTGGCAGCATGAAATCCTGCTCGGCTGAATCAGGTATATTAAATTTATTTTATGATTGTTTGCCTCTCAGTGTCACTTGCTGAGATAGGAGGCCATGCCAATTGTATAAACTAACCAGTAAACAAATTCTCATCTTATTCTTGGTGAGAACTCTGGTCAGAGATTCCAGATTAAATATAAGAAGTGGGAATTGATGCAGAAATATTATCAAGTTGCTGTGTGCAACTTGAGGCAATGATCAGATTATCATGTACCATCGCTGTTGTTGTTGTTCAGTCACAAAGTCATGTCAGTTGCCAAGCATCCCAGTTTTGATCACCTGACTATAAAGATGCTGAAACGGTCGCAAGTCTTTTTTCAGTACTGTTCAGTACTGTTCCGTACAGTCACTAAACAAACGGTTGTAAATAAATTGAGGATTACCTGTAAACATATTTAATTGTAGGACAAAAGATAAGTGGGATGAAGGATCTCAGACAACAATCAGCAGATGACAGAGACCTGTTAATAAATAGAGGCAGAGAGTTAAGTATGACTGGCAGACGTCATGTGCCAACTTGAAGAGAAGCTATATTGAATCAATAACATTTGAACACTAGGCAGAGGGATGCATAATTGTACAAAACAATGAGAGTGTCAGAGTTGGGGTGTTGAGCAAAGGCCAAATATAAGCAATTGATACAAAGGGTTTTTGGCCACTCTCTTCCCCTCCATGCTGCCAGTGTTAAAAATCCATGTGTCATAAAGTGGCACCATTTATTTGCATTTAGTTGAGCCAATTCAGCATCAATAAAGCAATTGGACGGCTATCAACAGATCTATTTGAGGAAATTCAAAAACAGATAAACAATGAATAGAAAAGCAACTGGGTCATTAGTATTTTTTTTTAAACAAAAACAAAAACAACCAAGCAAAAATATATTTTTATTATCCATTTTTCCCCATTTTAAATGGATCTGGCTCCATGCCTCCATTTTAGCTGGCAGAAGAGAAACATTTTATTTTATAACATCCAATATGCATTGCATCGAACCAACTGAAGCAACTGAAAAACATTCCCAAATTTTTACCCAGGGTAGAAGTAATTTCAGTGAAAAAATCCTGGATCAAAATCATCTAAAAAAGTGTTTCTCAAATTTGACAACTTTAAGATGTGCGGACTTCAACTCCCAAAATTCCCCAGCCAGCCATGCTGGTTGGGGAATTCTGAGAATTGAGGTCCATACGTCTAAAAGTTGCCAAGGTTGAGAAACAATGATTTAAAAGGTAAATTGGAAACCAACAAGAAATTAAGCATGTTTAAGTTGTGATTCTCCAGGGGTTAA
>NW_015389255.1:17018-19751 GCF_001527695.2 Protobothrops mucrosquamatus
AGGAAGGAAGGAAGGAAGGAAGGAAGGAAGGAAGGAAGGAAGGAAGGAAGGAAGGAAATGGTGGAAAATGCTACGGCAAGAAATGAAAAATAATAACAGCCCCAGAAGCTTGAAAAACTGAAAGATGTCTACAACCTTGCTTAGAACTCAGCCTCCCTCCCAAAATATCATTTGTTCCTTCTTGAAATTTGTTGACGTGAACACCACATCAAGAGAAGATTCTCCCCCCGAGGTGGAGAAACCGATGTTAAGATAAGCTATCTTAGATAAAGATATATCTGTTGTGTCACATTCTTTCCCTCATCGTTGACGTGAAAACTGAAAGTCCTCTGGAACACAGCCTCCTGGGGACAAGAAACATGAATTGACAGATGTGACGTCCAGCAGCATCGTTAGGAGACGTTTGCTCAGAACATGCTCATGCCATGTGGAATATTATGTTTGATATTCATTGCCTGCGATAAGCCCACATAAAATGAACTTTTGGGCTGGAGATAATGAATCTGGACACCAATATGGATTCATTTATCCCATTTCAGCCTGATCAATCGTGCCTTTCTCAGTGCTGAAAACACTATTATAAGATTTTTGACCTTATTTGTATCAGCCCCTCTTAGAACACGGGACGCAGGAAACGAAGGCAACCCTTGATGCTCTTGTCATTTCTAGCACCAAGATCCAGCTGCAATGGAAACAGCTAAATAATAACTAAATAATAAATAACTAATAACTAAATAATAACAAACACCAAGCTGAAAAGATAGAAAACTGTAAAGGCTAAATTGGCACTTTATAAAGGTCAGGGGAATTCACTGGGGGGGGGGGGGCTGGATTTGTGGCAACATAATGATTCTAAACTGATGACACATTTAACGCCGTCTTCCAGCTCAGCCTGCTCTTCTCCGACATGATCACTCTTCAACTCACAAATACCCTTGAGGAAACTTTTATTGATTCCAAGGTGCATGCTTAGACAAACTGAGCACTCTATTTTTTTGAAAGCTCAGAATGGCTGTTCCAATTCCCACATACACACATACACAGGGTTTGCAAATAAAAGAAAATGAAACCCTCCCAACCTCCCTCCAGGAAATACTAAAGTTGTCATTAATGTTGCAATCTATAATACATAGTGTCATGGTTCCGACAGATGAAACTCTTCAAAGAACTTCGAGGCATTGTTTACCTTAAAGAATCTTTATTCAAGTTGCATGGCATCAGCACGTACATGGTCGAAGCTGAAATCTGAATTCCCCTCCCCTGAGCACATAGTATCAAAGCACAATTCCCTCCTCCAATTAACCGTCATAAATCACATTCTCCAATTAGTTTGAATTGCAGGCTTTCCCTCCTGATCTCTAACCCGCCAATTCTTATCATCTCTTATTTCAAGCTTTGAATTCACACACTAGTACAATATTGTTATGTCTAACTAACTCCCACCACATTCCGCCTCCTCCCACACCATCATCTAATTCTAAGAGTAAAGCATAAGAAAGAAAAAGGCTGCATCTTCATATGTTGTCAAAGCAAGAACATCCAATGTTAGCAGCGCTGACACGTAGCCATAGTGGTTTGTGAACAGGATGTCAGCTAATACACTGAAAAGGTTTGGTTTGCTGAGCCTCAAAGCCAAATATTTAAGTGTAACCAGATTGTAATGTAGGATCTTCTATGGTTCATCTTGTTGCGATTTATACTATTTTATGATGTCTCCAAGTTTACTGCATAAGAAAATAGAGGAAGAAAGGGAAGATGGATTAAATTTGTTCTTTAAACTGGCTTCTATAAAAACTTTAAAGGAGGCCTTCTGAATTATGAACCTTGAAATGTTCCAATCACTTACTGAGCCCATAAACTGTAACTAACTACTAACTCATCCAATCCTTTAGTTAAAGGAGGAATTTTTACAGCCTAAGATACCTTTAGATTACTTTGAATTATTACAGACATTACTTAACACTGTTAAAAAGTCAATTTAGGATCTGGTGTCTCAGCCTCTTTAGTTCACTTTCAGGACTTTTAATAAATATACATCCTCTATGCTTTATGCATCCTGTAAAATGCCCAGAAATACAAAAGGATGTTCCATTGGGTTGTTTAATTGTCAGTATGACACATTACAAAATGAAGATTGTTCTGTGAGGCATCCTGTATAAAAAAGACCATCCACCAAGACAGATTTAGGAGTCTGTTCTACATTGACACAAAGAGTTTGATGGAGTCTGCATGTAACTCATCTCTGTTTCTCCCTGGACTCCAGAGAGGCTGGTTCCTAACAAGAAGTCATAAATTGCAGAAAGTGGGATTACCCTTGAGATTTTCGAATAGTCTGTGGACGGCATGCAATCTATCTCAGCAAACTTGATTTAGGGGCACAAGGGACCGTCTGTGACAATGCTTAGCATTGTTTTTTAAAATGCTGTGAAATCGTTTAGAGTATCTGGGAGGTGCTGTGCACTGCCTTCCCACTCACCATTGCTCATTCAAGCTTGCTTGTCTAAAAGCAAAGGCTTGTGGGGGGAAAAGCAGACCCTAAAGTGCTCTAGCAGAACAAAAGGGAATTATATAATTGCCTGGATTGACTCCTTCTTAGCTATCTCAAAAGCTGGAAAATCGTCCCTTATACAAATTCACAAGGAAAAACTGGACTGCCCAAGATGGCAACCACTAGACAAATCAGACATTTATATCTATTTCAGGGGAGAATGAAAAAAGGGAGATGTTTTCACT
>NW_015389255.1:20075-35747 GCF_001527695.2 Protobothrops mucrosquamatus
CCTAAAGTGCTCTAGCAGAACAAAAGGGAATTATATAATTGCCTGGATTGACTCCTTCTTAGCTATCTCAAAAGCTGGAAAATCGTCCCTTATACAAATTCACAAGGAAAAACTGGACTGCCCAAGATGGCAACCACTAGACAAATCAGACATTTATATCTATTTCAGGGGAGAATGAAAAAAGGGAGATGTTTTCACTTTAGTTGAACAGATGGGAATTTATTGTAGAAAGACTGCAGTCTTCCGTATGCTTGTTTTTCTGGGCAAAACTGCAGTGATTTCAATGAGATCTTAATTATTGGTTCCATATCTATCTTTGCTTTCCTCCAGAGTTCAGATGTGGTAGATTCTGCTTCACTGGATCTCTTCAATCCATGTCTAGCCATCCTTAGTTACTTTAATTTGGATTGCTGCACTCACGAGAAGGCTGGGTTTGATGACCATCTTCCAGTCTCTATTTGTCTTCTGTTTCTCTTTCTTCCTCTCTTTCTTTCCTGTCAATAAGTGAATGCTGCCAAATAGTCATTAGATCCAAATCCCCTTAGAGAGAACATCAGGGTCTAGTGAGGATTTGAAATTACTCCCTTTAAGAATGAGTAGAATTGAAGATTGCTGCCTGAATTTTAGTGAGACTCCTTTTCATTCCTTACTGTGTTGGAGAAATGTCTCAGATGCGTGTCAGTTAAAGAGTCATTCTCTTACATTTATGTTTAAATGGAAGATTGATCTCAAGGCTGGAGGAATGATAAATAAAGCCCAAGGAGTTTTACTTACAGATGCAAACGGACTGCTAACTCCAAGCTCTCCAAAAAGAAGTTCCTTGTAGCAAACTGTGAATTGAAAAGTGTTGATTCATCTAACAGTCAAGAACATGAATCTAAATTTTTTTTTTAAAAAAAGAACATGAATGAAAAGAAGGACGAGGGGTGACATGATAGCAGTGTTCCAATATCTCAGGGATTGCCACAAAGAAGAGGGGATCAATCTAATCTCCAAAGCAGTTGAGGGCAGAACAAAAAGCAACAGATGGAAACTCATCAAGGAGAGAACCAGTCTAAAACTAAGGAGAAATTTTCCTGACAATCAGAACAATTAATCAGTGGAATGACTTGCCTCCAGAAGTTGTGGGTGCTCCAACACTGGAGGTTTTTAAGAAGAGATTGGACAACCATTTGTTTGAAATGGTACAGGCCGGACTAGTAGACCTCCAAGGTCCCTTCCAACTATTCTATTCTATTCTATTCTATTCTATTCTATTCTATTCTATTCTATTCTATTCTATTCTATTCTATTCTATCAATAAACCACTCAGAGTCAAAGTTCTTAGGAGAAAGCGAGTGGAGAAATATGCCTACCTTTACTCATTCTTCACAAACACAGACATAAAAATAACACAATACTCATGTACAGCCATGCATAAATCCATCAATCTTGATGGTATTCGGTTTATTTGTCTCCATTTAAAGTGGGTGCAGATGCGTGCATACACTGTTTTCCTGGTTGTGCTTTGTGTCACTTGATGGATTCTCAATGAGTTTAGCTGTCAACTTCCACCCGCCGCAAATCTCGCTCTTCCTTTGTATGTCCCGATTAGACAACTTTTCTAGTTTTCTCTTTGTTACCTTTGTGTGCTCCCTGTCATTACTCCGTTGGCAGAACAATTGATGAAACTGATCAGAAAAAAAAATTGAAACTCTAAGGCTCTTACAGCATACTGTCATTTTCTCAAATCAGAAGAAATAGCAACAAGAATCAGAAAGTGCTTGCATTCAGTCCAATATAGCACAAGCTATTACAACAATTATGGATATGGGGATTGAGTTTCTATGATGTTACTCTCATCCTCAAGTACCTAAAGAGAGTCTCCCAAAAGTGCTTTTTCAAAGGACAGCTGGACTTTCTGTTTTTTTCCTTGAAGACTTTTCACTTCTCATCCAAGAAGCTTCTTCAGTTCATGGATTCTTGGGTGAGAAGCAAAATGTTTTCAAGGGGAAAAAACCCAAGAAAGTCCAGTTGCCTTTTGGAAAAACACCTTTGGGACAACCATGACCTGGATGACTGAGAATCTCCACAGATGTCTAAAGAGAGAAATATTGGGACTTTGTGACCATTTGTCATATTTCGCCTGCACAGTTGTCTTTCTTAGAGCTGTACACCACAATTTAGAGATTTGCCTTGCTGTCCACTTTGATGGGTTCAATTGCCCGATTCTTGTTTCTATACCGAATCTCCAAAATAATTCAAGGTATCAGATTCAATCAACTCTCTTTGCATTGATTGGAAAAGAGTCAGACCTGCTGCAGAGATTTCACAGACTTTTGCACTTTTGATTTTCTGAATCAATTTAAAAAAAATCCAGACTGAGAAAAGTTTCCTGAATATATTCAATTTTATTAATGAAAGAGATAGATGATAAATAGCCAGACAGAGAATAGATAGATAGATAGATAGATAGATAGATAGATAGATAGATATAGATATAGATATAGATATAGATATAGATATAGATATAGATATAGATATAGATATAGATATAGATATAGATATAGATATAGATGATAGCTATCTATCTATTATCTATCTATCTATCTACCTACTATTATTCTCTGTCTGGCTATCATCATCTATAGATAGATAGAGATAGAGATAGAGATAGATGATAGATAGATAGAGATAGAGATAGAGATAGATGATAGATAGATAGATAGATAGATAGATAGATAGATAGATGATAGCTAGCTAGCTAGCTAGCTAGTTAGAGATAGAGATAATGATAGAGATATAGATAGATAGATGATAGATAGATAGATAGATAGATAGATAGATAGATAGATAGATAGATAGATAGATAGATAGATAGATAGATAGCCATTGATCAAGCAAGATTCACTCTGTGAGTGAAATGGATAGTCTCTAAATTTGATATATAAATAAAAAGAAAGAAAAAAGATTAAACCAACAAAGTACATGGGGTAAACAGTTAATGATAAGACCGTACATACCGAGACATTAGCTCATCATCCTTGCCAAAGTTCGAATGCTTTAAGGTAAAACAATACCTTGTGTAGGGAAATGGATAAATTGCTCTTAAATAATTAATTCATAATTATGGATGATGATGTTATCCATTCAGTCATGTCCGACTCTCAACGATTCCCTAGGCCAGGTCTCTCCCCCATCTTCCGATCTTGCACTGCTTCTTTGAGTTGTTCTATGCTCTGTCTGGTGCCAGCTTTGATGGTGTCCAGCCACCATGCTCTTTGGCGGCCTGGTTTCCTTTCATAATTATTAATAATAAATAAATAATAAATAATCCACCTGTCGTTGATTGGTGTGTCACTCATGATTTCTGGGAGACCAAGAGAAAATATTTCTCTCTGTCCAACATCTACAATTTTGTTTTTAATAAGAATCTACTGACCAGCAGTGTTTTGATTCTGAAATCTTTGGATACCTAAAACGTTAACATTTTTTTTTACACAATTGTCATTTTAATGAGAAAGAAGACATCACTAAATACATACCACGTGAGTAATCATAGCAGGTCTTCTTTAGTGTGAGTTTACTGGAAATGAAATGGAATTGAAATGAAATGTATTAACTTGAACACTGGGCAGACTTGAACACTGGGCACTATCTAACAAAATGAAATTCAATGGTGAAAAAAGCAAGGTTCTACATTTAGGCAAGAAAAACCAAATGCACAAGTACAGCATAGGTGGCACCTTGCTCAATAGTAGTAACTGTGAGAGGGACCTCGGAGTCCTAGTGGACAATCACCTAAATATGAGCCAGCAGTGTGCTGCAGCTGCCNAGGAGAAACTTCCTGACAGTGAGAACAATTAACCAGTGGAACAACCTGCCTCCAGAAGCAGTGAATGCTCCAACACTGGAAGTTTTTAAGAAGAGACTGGACAGCCATTTGTCCGAAATGGTATAGGGTTTCCTGCCTGAGCAGGGGGTTGGACTAGATGACCTTCAAGGTCCCTTCCAACTTTACTATTATTATTATAACTATTATTTTTTTTCCTGTTCCTACGCTTTACTTTATGTCCATGGAGATTCTCGGTCATCCAGGTCATGGTTTGTCCCAAAGGTGCTTTTTTTCCAAGAGGCAACTAGAGTTTCTTGTTTTTCTTTGAAGATGTTTCGCTTCTCATCCAAGAAGCTTCTTCAGCTCTGTTTCCCCACATCCAGTCAGAACTGAAGAAGCTTCTTGGATGAGAAGCGAAAGGTCTTCAAAGAAAAACAAGAAAGTCCAGTTGCCTCCTGAAAAAGCATCTTTGAGGCCTTTACTTTATGTTATGTTTCTTTACGCTTTATCTAACATGACTTGACTCTTCATTTCATTTTACTTTACTTTACTTTACTATTTTACTTCAGTTCACTTTATTTTTTTGGAGAACGGCTCTCGCAAGCCAGTCAAATTGTGTCTTTCGGCTGGAATAATCTGTGAACTTGGCTCCACATCTTTTGTTTGGTTGGATAATGCTGAGTGAAGAAGCAGCAACTGAGATGCTACGGACCAAAGCTTTGTTTGTCTGATGGAGCTCACACATGCATCCATACAAAGAAATGACCTATCTATGGTTTTCATCTGAAAAGAAAAATTGGTATAGCAGAAGAATCACCAAATTAGGAGCTGTTTTGGGAGTTCAAGTCTGCATCGTTCTTGACCTAGACAACATATCTCATGGTGTTTTTTTTAAATCTAGTTCTGAAGGGGAGTCAAGGAGAAAAAGAAATCTCTTGGCCTGGCTTGGTGTGAAACAAAAGGAATTCTTAGCTTCAAGTACACACATCATTTGTTAAAAGCAATATTTATCCGAGATGAAAGCCGTATAATAACAATGAGAAAGACGTTCAGCGGATGAAAAGCAACACAAAGCCAGCTGAGTGCTTTAAGATGAGTGCGATGTAAACAGAGAACGTCTTCGGTGGCTAAAAAGACTACATGTGCATTGTTAGCAGGTGGTCTTTAATGTTTGTTTGAATCCTTGTTACAGCGGAGGATCGCAGTGCGTGGAGCGATACGACGTTGACTTGCTGACCGTTTTGGAATTGGGCTCCTTTTCCTTTGTTTCTTTGGAGGGGGGGTTGGGGGTGGAAGAAACTGAGGCGTTAATCTGAGGAGCTGGGAAACTGGTGAGAGGTTGGGGGCTCCATTTTCTTTTTACCCTAAATTCCCAGAGAGACACTTTAAGGAGGGAAAGAGCTCTTGTTTCTCTCTCTCTCCCTCTTTCTCTCTCCCCTTCCTCTTCCCCTCCCTCTCCCTTTTTCCTTCTCCCTCCCTCCCTCTCTCCCTCTCTCCTCTCCCTCTCCCTTTCTCTTTCCTTCTCTCTCCCTCCCTCCCTCCGTCCCTCTCTCCTCTCCCTCTCTCTTTCCTTCTCCCTCCCTCCCTCTCCCTCTTTCATTTTCCCTTCCTCCCTCTGTCCCCGTCCCCCTTCCTCCCTCTCCCTCTTTCTCTCTTTCCTTCTCTCTCCCTCCCTCCCTCCCTCTCTTTCCTTTTTCCTTCCTCCCTCTGTCCCCCTCCTCCTTCCTCCCTCTTCCTCTCCCTCTCTCTTTGCTTCTCCCTCCCTTCCTCCCTTCCTCCCTCTCTCCCCCTCCCCCTCCCTCTCCCGGTCTACCCCTCTCTCGCCCCCTCTCTTCCCTCTCCCTGGCTCTCTCTCCTATATCTCCCACACCTTCTCCCTTTCCCTCTCCCTCTCTCCCTATTTTTCTCTCTCTTTTTCTTATACGCACACACATAAACACACGCACAGCTATCTCATTATTTCGTGCCCACTCATTCCTTTCTGGGAATATAATCAAAACTTCATAACAGCATATATGTTGAAAATTAAATAATATTTTCCTTTATATGTCTGTGAGCTCTCCCCCCTCCCAGTGGTTTTTTTGGGGGGTAATATATTTTATTGATTTTTTAAAAACATAAATCACTTAATAATTGGTGAACAGTGTGTTGTCTAGGTTACCTTTGTAAAACAATCACTAACAATTGATTTCTATAATCCATAATCCACATAATAGTTTTAGTTGCTCTTTTCCCAAAATATCCTCTTTTGAAAACATTGAGTTAATACAATTCTTATTGTTTTGATAGATAACAATTACATATATAATTTTTTCCCAATAGTCCTAAAAATAATAATCACATCAATATAATATTTCTTTTCTATCCAATCATTCTGGTTGCCTTATCATAGATCCTGTTGCAGTCCTTATTTTAATTTGTTTCTCCCATCAAATTCTAGATATTCTTACTGGTTAAGATTTTCTCAAAAATTAATTACATTTAAGAATTTAACTCTATTTTTCCATATGAACCATCTCACACTTTTACATTTCTTAAAAAATAGATAAAACAGTAGAAAAAAAGAAAGAAAAGCAAGAGTAAAGAAGCATAAAAAATAACATTCTACTTAAAATATATATCCCTCCTAAGCTAATATGTATTTATTTCCTAAATTTCTTGTTCTTTTTAACCATAATTAAAAACATGTTTAATCTTTAAACATTCCATTTCATACATCTAGTCATCTAGTCCCTTAACTCTTATTCAAAACATTTTTATCCATTATAATTTTCTTAAATTCAATCACATTTAAATATCTAAAACATTTCCTTTATCTAAGTCATTTCAACTTTTTTATATTACTCATATCAAGAAAGAGAACAAAAAAGAGAAAAAAGCATACTATATTATATTTAGAGAATTCATCCCTCTTAGAGTGACATATATATTTCACAACTTTTCTATTTCTTTAACCATATTCAAACAAATGTTTCTTTTTTAAGTATTCTCTCTGGTAAGTCCCATCATCTATTTTCTGAGTTTCCACTTTAGTCTTTTTCTTTTGCCCAGTGTCTTTCTTAATCAATGTATTTTAATCAATGTATTTTGCTGAATCAAAAAGTTTTCCCGTATGTTCGTAAATGTTGCTGTAGATATAAAAAGTAAATCAGGAGAAGTGTCTTTGTACAGGACTTTTGTCTTTCCTTGTTTGTTGAAAATCTTTTTCTTTTTCTTTCTCTCTGCTTTTCTTATCTTTTCCTTTGTCTTCAATGTTCCTGACATCTCTACAGTCCATTTTATCCGATCTGTTTTCTTGTCCTCAGATTTATTTTGTAATCTGTAAATAGCTTTAGAATCCCAATTAGATAGATATTTGTAATCCAAATAGTTCAAAAAAGATTTTTTTCCTAAAATTTATAATTCTCTCTTTGTTTACAGCCCAGATTATTGTCTTTTTTCACAGCTGTTCTTTGTTGTTAAAGCTTTGAAGGTCACAGACACAGATTAGCTTTTCCCAGATTTTGCCAAGTCTTATATTAAAGTCATAGCTGTCATAGTCTTCATCTGCCACTAGGTGTCAGCAACTATTTATTTTTCAATTTCCAACATGAACAATTATCTTTGAAATGAGAGTCTTAACCATTAAAACAATTTTAGATTTATCCAGATCTAAGTTTTAAGTTTCAGGTTTTATATTTTTTTCATTTCCATATATTTTGATCCTCCATAAAAAGATTAATTCGTGCTTCCATTAGTATAAGGGTGGGGCGGAAATCCCCCTCCTTCCCTTTCGGAGGTACTTTGCTTCTTGGGGATCTTTTCCAGGGAATTAAATGTAAAATAGAAAAGAGAAGATCAAATTCCTCACCCAGTTTCAAGCACGAATTAGTTGTGCTGGTTAGTGCTTTTGGACTAACCAGTTGTTCACAGTTGTGCTGGTTAGTGCTTTTGGACTTCGGTTGCAAGTAGCTTGGGCTGGTCGATGCAATACGGACAGCCTTTCTCCTGTTGGGTTAGAAGGCTTTCCCCAAGTCGAACGGAACAGCCGCTGCCGTTTCAGAATCGCTGGAGCACCCTTCTTTCTTCGTCGCCTCTCCGGGGAGACTTAGACCCATTTAGGGTCCCCAGGCAGGGCGAAATTAGCCGCGGGGGTGCAGAGAATCCACAAGCCCGCGACTGGTCGCTACCGCGCAAGACCGGAAGTCAGTGTTTTAAATAAGGTATTACACAAATAGCTGTCGATGTTACTATCCTAGAAGGCAATGCAAAATTACTAATGACATGATCTTCTTAGTGCTGGCACTTATTTTTCTTCCCCAGGATGCTCACCTGCCTTATACTGTACATTATAAATATTTCTATTCCCAGGAGAGACTTTTTTGTCCTCAAACATTGATTGTAGTCCTGGTGATGATTTTCACTCAAAAGATCTTGAGTGAAAATGTTTGCATAGTTTTCCTGGCATTTTCGTCAAGCATCTCTATCAATAAAATGATTTGGTTCTCAGGCTGATTTACTTGCAGCAAGCAGTTGAGTTTCCAGAAGCTTTTTTGTTTAATTTTGTTTTTTATTTTTTTTTAAGAAAAGACTACTGTAGGCTAACCTTCTCCAGGTGGTTCTATCTAGATACTGATTTTTCATAAATTACGAAATGGCATTAAATGGAAGCTGGTCCAGAAGAAGGCAGAATTTTCAGGCAGGGGTTTTGAAGGGTCCACAGCTTCACACCTCTATTTATACACTCTCATCCATGACAACAATAATTCCCTGATGTTATTTGTCGAGCCCTCTGCAATAGCAAATTTGTTCTATTTTGTTGTTTTTCTGTATTAGCCCACTCACTGGTCTCACTCAACCTATTCTAATCCTTTCCCCTCCCTAAGAAAAATTATCATAACCATGCAAGGACAGAACAATCAGTTCTGTCCTGACTGACCTTTTGTATTAGTTAATATACACAACCATTCAAATACTTGTTAATCTCCATAATCTGAGCAGATGATGCCAACAGCCTCACATTGCTCTCCTTGGCGTGTTATCCCTCTACGTCTCTGTGTTTTAAAGACACCCTCCTTTTTGAAATCTGCCTGTGTCCGTTATGAAACAAAGCTTGTTTTGTTGTTGTTGTTGTTGTTGTTGTTGTTGTTGTTGTTCCTTGACAGTTTCACTTGTACGATGGTTTTGGTGCCTGTAAAGATCCAGAGGCTGTGTCAGCAGGATGTGATCAAAAAAGTAATGGTGCAATTGAAATTGAACCAAAACGACCAAAACAACTTCTCACCAGCAATCACCACCCAGATAAGCAAAAATTGACACCAGGATTAATACCAGACAAACAGTAAACAGCAGTCTAATCAAGGAACTGCCAAGATAAAAACTCTTCCACCAACTGAGACTCTAGAAAGAGTGCAGAGAAGAGCAACAAAGATGATTAGGGGACTGGAGGATAAAACATATAAGGAACAGCTGCTGGAATTGGGTATGTCTAGTTTAATGAAGAGAAGGACGAGGGGGGACATGATAGCAGTCTTCCAGTATCTCAGGGGCTGCCACAAAGAAGAGGGAGTCAAGCTATTCTCCAAGGCGCCTGAAGGCAGGACAAGAAGCAATGGATGGAAACGGATGGAGAGAAGCAACCTAGAACTAAGGAGAAACTTCCTGACAGAGAACAATTAACCAGTGGAACAACCTGCCTCCAGAAGCTGTGAATGCTCTAACACTGGAAGCTTTTAAGAAGAAACTGGACAGCCATTTGTCCGAAATGGTATAAGGTTACCTGCCTGAGCAGGGGGTTGGACTTGATGACCTCCAAGGTCCCTTCCAACTTTATTATTATTATTATTGTTGCTGTTGTTATTATTATTATTACTATTATTATTATTATTATTATTATTATATAACACTGATAGGGCAAACCCCTTGTACATAAACAGAGAGCAAATCCCATTCCTTTCTAGCACTGATACGGTTACCTAGTTTGGTAAGGAAACGTCTGCAAGAAAACAACCAAGCTCAGAGAGCACCAAGGACCCCACATTTCAACCCTGAGCTACAATATTTTCTTCTATGGAACGGAATGGAACAGAATGGAAAACAGAGAGCAAACCCCTCTCTCCTCTAGCACTGATAAGGTTACCTAGTTGGGTAATGAAATGTCTGCAAGAAAACAAAGCACCAAGGACCCCACAATTCAACCCTGAGTCACAAATACTCTCTTCTATTGAAATTCTGCCAGGTTTTTTAAATTCACAACGCGCATTTAAGAAAACAGATGGATCTTTAGTGGTACTGTTGCAGTCACAGTCATCTTGAATTTCAACCCCACCCTGTAAAGACCTCTTCACTGAACAATTAAGTAACTAAATTTGGGGGAGGGAGGTGTCTTGTTTACATTCACAGACCATGCCTTTGATATCTTACTTCTCACAAAGGTGGACTTCAGACTGCGGAACACTGCAGATCTGTACGTTTCAAGATGAAAATATAGAAACTAATTATTACTGATAAAAAAAAAAGATGCACGCAAATACAAAGCATAGCTTTTTGTTTAACAAGTTCAGAGTGACAAAGTTTGTTCAGTTTTAGTTATTTGTTTCTGAGCAGACATGCCCTCTCCATCTGCCAAACACCTAATAATTAAGAATCACCCCATTAAATGAGTTCCTTTGAAAATTGGGACTCCATTCTGAAGTCAAAATTCTTCCCGAACAAACTAAATTTATAGTCCAGTAGATTGCAAGTGCCTTAACGAGTTTTTATGACCCAGACCATCCCATTAAGTCATAGATTTATAGGAATGGAAGGGACCTTGGAGGTTTCTAGTTCAATCGCTGCCCAAGGCAGGAGCTTTTGTACCATTCAAATGGTAGTCCAGTCTATTTTTGAAAACTTCCAGTGATGGAGCACCCGCAACTTCAGAAGGCAAGCTATTCCATTGACTGTTCTCACTGTCAGAAAATTTCTCCTTACTTCTAGGTTGGATCTCTCTTTAACAAGCTTCCACCTTTTTACTTCTTGCCCTGTCCTTAGGTGCTTTAGAGTAGAGGTCCCCAACCTTTTGGGCACCAGGGACCGGTTCCGTGGAGAGAGGTTTTTCCACGGACTGGAGAGTGTGTGGTTTTGTGTGCTGCCTGCATCCCACAGATGGGGCTTTGCTTGTTTGTGCGGACTGGTTGCTGGCATGCCATGGCCCAGTACTGGTCCATGGACCGGGGTTGGGGACCCCTGCTTTAGAGGATAAGTTGACCCCTCTTGTCTGTGACAGCCCTCAAGTACTAGAAGAGAGCTATCATGTCCCCCTCTTCCTTCTCTTCGGTAAGCTAAGCATACTTCGCATTCTCAACCTTTCTTCGTATGATTTAGCCTCCAAATCCTGATCATCTTTGTGGCTCTTCTCTGCACACTTTCTAGGGCCTCTTTCTAGGTTTTATACGTTTGGCCATAAGATGTTTGGTACACAGATATTTCCTTCCTTCTTGAAATTAGCTCTGCGTTAGTGGATGATGGCAGAAGGGAAGATTTAGGACTAGAAACTCTTCTTAGCCAAAGGTTTCTCAAGTAGAGGTGAGGTGAGGTACCCAAGAGTCATAAATGAGTGGATCCACATCAAACATATGTGAGTAAGGCTGGAATTGAGGCCTTTGAACTATGGTGCTGGAGAAGACTCCTGCGAGTCCCTTGGACTGCAAGGCGATCAAACTGGTCAGTCCTAGAGGAGATCAACCCTGACTGCTCTTTAGAAGGCCAGATCCTGAAGTTGAAACTCAAGTACTTTGGCCACCTAATGAGAAGGAAGGACTCACTGGAGAAGAGCCTAATGCTGGGAAAGATGGAGGGCAATAGAAGAAGGGGACGACAGAGAATGAGGTGGCTGGATGGAGTCACTGAAGCAGTAGGCGTGAGCTTAAATGGACTCCAGAAGATGGTAGAGGACAGGAAGGCCTGGAGGAACATTGTCCATGTGGTCGTGATGGGTCAGACATGAATTCACACCTAACAACAACAACAGGGCTGGTTTGGAGGAGGATTTAAAAAAAACTGATATGCTTATGTTAAGGTTTGCCCAGCACTTTTTATGTTCAATCAGATTTGTTTAAGAAAAGGCTATGTACATTTTCACACCTGAAAAACATTTCAGCCTCCCTATCTTTCTTATGTTCAGCCAACCACAGACTCAGTGGCAAGTTGTCCAAAAGCGAACTTGCGTTTTAAAATAAAATATTGCAGGCCATTGATTTTTTTTTATGTGATTTTTTGTTGCCTGTTAATTATAATCCACTGCTGCTAGAGACTCTAGGAAGCAAACAGTGTCACCAAGTGGCTTCTGATTAAAAGAGAGAGGGAAAAAATGATAGCATTGTGTTGCTTGGAACTGAGAAAGATCACAAACTCATTAAGGTTTCTTCCCCAAATTTCTTTTGTTAGTTGTTGACCCTCAAGATTCCTAGAAAGCATCACCATCTTAGTCTACCAGCTAGGCTGGAGGAAACTGCCGCATTCTATTAGCAAGTTTAATTTTAAGGTTTGTGCAAGCTAGTATTTCTCAAACTTTTCGCAAGCAGACAC
Organism: Protobothrops mucrosquamatus; assembly: GCF_001527695.2. Classification (NCBI taxonomy): domain Eukaryota; kingdom Metazoa; phylum Chordata; class Lepidosauria; order Squamata; family Viperidae; genus Protobothrops; species Protobothrops mucrosquamatus. The sequence continues at coordinate 32,437 of NW_015389255.1, forward strand.
CATTAAATACATATTTGGGATGTGGAGGAACACTCGGTTAAGCAAATACCCCTTTCCCTGTGCTTTCGTGTTCAAGATTAGGAGGGTTGATGGCTTTTAGTGAATAAAATAGTTATCATTATATTCCTTATGCCTTTTCTTCTCCCCCATTTTAAAAGGAATTTGACCCTAATTTTGTGTCCAAACGAATTATTGGATACAGGTAGTCCTTGACTTTCGTCCATTTGCAAAGCCTTGGGGGGTGCAGTCTCGGGCTCCTTCAGATTCACTGAGGCTGCCCGAAGCTCCAAAGCGAATTGGGTGGTCCTGCTCAGGCAGCCTTGATGGGTCAGCAAAGCTGCGCAGGGCGCACTCATCCCACTTTTGGAGCAATGGGAGCAGGAAGATTGGTGGCCCGCCTGGGGGGAGGGGGAAAGGAAACTGGGCTGTGTGAGTGGCGGGCGGGTGTGCATGCACACACAGCTCCATCCACACAAGAGAGAAGCCTTTGGGACTATGCTTGGGGGGGGCTGCGAGCACCTCAGCCCAACACTCACGCGGCCTGGTTGTGAATAGGCCACAGCCCGGTAGGTTGGGGACCCTTGATCTAGGTCAGGGGTCGGCAACCTTGGCTCTTTTATGACTCGTGGACTTCAACTCCCAGAATTCCTGAGTCAGCCATGCTGAGGGGAAAGGGAGAGGTTTCCAAGCTGAGCCATGCTGGCTCAGGAATTCTGGGAGTTGACGTCCATGAGTCACAAAAGAGCCAAGGTTGCCTATCCCTGATGTAGGTGATGAGTAAACTTCTACCAGAAGGAAATCTCATCTTTAGCTGTTCTGAGTTATATTTTACCTCAGCACTTTTCTCTTGAGGTTGCTGGTGTGACTGACATTCCACTCAGAACTTGCAGACTCACACTAAACAACTGTATTAAAAACATAATAGTAATCATCATCATCATCATCTCTGGGACTTCAGAATTCAAACAGACAAGCACCTGCAACTTAACACCCCGGACTTAACAATTGTCGATAAGAAAGACAAAAAAGTCTGGATAGTGGATGTGGCAGTGCCTGGAGACGGCAGAATAGACGAGAAAGAACTGGAGAAGATAACAAAATACAAAGACCTACAAATAGAAATAAAAAGACTGTGGCAAAAGCAAGCAAGGGTAGTACCAATAGTAATAGGCGTCTTGGGTGCAATCCCAAAACAACTGGAGCACCACTTGAACACCATTGGCATTGACAAATTTGCCATTAGTCAATTGCAAAAGGCGGCCATACTAGGAACTGCTTCCATCCTGCGACAATATCTGTAATAACATCAAACATCCACATCTGCCTATCCCAGGTCCTTGGTAAGGACTCGATAGGTAGACAAAATGCCAAATCCAGTCTGAACATCTGGCTGACTGTGTGATGAATAATAATAATAATAATAATAATAATAATAATAATAATAATAATAATAATAATAATAATAATAATAATAATAATAATAATAATAATAATAATGTTGGAAGGGACCTTGGAGGTTATCTAGTCCAACCCCGTGTTCTCCATTGTTTATTTTTTTAATTTTAATGGCCACATTGCTACTTTTATTATAATTTGTATGCTCCGATGAATCAGTGTTCAACCTGCTGGTCTGTTTTTACGACCATCCTAAACATCCCTATAAAACCAGAAGTAAGGCAGTGAGCAAACTCCGGCTAGCTAACTGGCAGTGTAGTAAAACACAGAACATAGAACCATAGAGTTGGAAAGGATCTCAGAGATCTTTGAGTCCAACTTCTGCTCATGGCAGGAGACCATCCTGGTCAAAAGGTTGTCTAGTCTGTTTTTGAAGGACTAGTCTATTTTTGAAAACCTCCAGTGATGCCACAACCACAATTTTGGGAAACTAAAGTGGAACAGGTTGCCCTCAGATCCAATAGGTTACCTTCAGAAGTTGTGGGTGCTCCAACCCTGGAGATTTTAAAGAAGAGATTGGACAGCCATTTGTCTGGAATGGTACAGGGTCTCCTGCTTGAGCAGGGGGTTGGACTAGAAGACCTCCAAGAGCCCTTTCAACTCTGTTATACCACTTGTTGAACTTTCATAAACCTTCAGTGAATGTTGAGAAGTTCTTTAGACCGCGGTCCAAGAATCACTGCATTAAGCCAACGTTTGCTTTCAACATGGGTTTTGAGCAAACCACAATAATCTGGTTCAGAATTAATACTACGTTATAAGCAATGTTTTACAAGCCACAATGCCTGGATGGTGCTAAGTTAAAAACCAATCGAAACTACATTGTGACTTACGATTTGTGAGCTGAATTATTCCCAAGAGTTCAATCCTTACATAGCCAAAAAAGGAGATGTATCAGTAGGAGTAAGAGAACCTCAAGATTTTCCATAAGTACCAAATTCTTCAGGAAGAAAAAAGTCAGAAAGGAAATAGGCAAGCTTAAAAACAATCAGCTACAGGTCATTTACCCAGGTAAAATACTGCACAATGGTTCTCTATGATATATGGCAGGGGTTTCCAAACTTGGCAATTTTAAGACTTGGAGACTTCAACTCCCAGAATTCCTCAGCCAGCCAGCCATGCTGGTCACTCAGCCAGTCAATGGTCACTAAATAAATGGTTGTAAGTCAAGGAATATCTGTCGTTTAATTCATTTGCTGCACCAAGTAGCAAGTAGCTTTGAAAGAAAAAAAGGACAAAGAATTTTTTTTTCCCATTGGTATTGATAGAATTGCTTATTTTTAAATGATTTTAAAAGCACACAAAGAAAATACCTAGCAATTAGATGATAGTTTTATCCACTCTTTAAAACAAATGATGTTGCATAATTTTCCTGCAAAAATTGCAACCCCTTGCAGACTAAATTAAAAACTGTGCTGCTTCTGAGCTCATATATGTGTGTCAAATTTAAATTTGTATTTGTATTTAAATGAGAGGCAATAGAGTAGGCTTGATTGAAGAAAGAAGTGAAATGAGATAAAAACTAAAATAGCAGTGCTGTAGTACAAGGTGTCTAAAAAATGATGTTTAAAGTAAACAATTGCTTCACATGTCAGTAGATTGTCGAGCAGAACTATTCCATGGTATAAATTAATAATAATTTAAGAGGAATCATTGTTAATCTTTGTTCTAAAAATTTAAATAAGTAGAATGTGCAACAATTTTGATTGAAGATGTTTAGCAGACCTAATTAGATTAACTGCTGCTAGAAACAAACAGATTTTGCCTTAATAGACACTGGTGAGAAGAATCAAGAATGGTTTATAAAAACTAGTAACAATTGCTCCTAAATAATTTGAAATTATAAACTGTTGCAG
>NW_015389255.1:36423-63303 GCF_001527695.2 Protobothrops mucrosquamatus
TTGTGTGGTTTTTTCCCCTTGAAAACATTTCGTTTCTCAGACAAGAAGCATCTTCATTCTTCAGAGTTTAATTCTCAGAGATCAATTCTTCAGTTCTCTTTGAAGAACCGAAGAAGTTCCTTGGAGGAGCAGCAAAACATTTCCAATGTGGGAGAAAAAAACCCAAGAAAGTCCAGTTGCCTTTTGAAAAAAAAAAAAACACCTTTGGGAGTTAATATTCTCAAAAACAGTCAAGACAATAATATGGTGAAATTACATGTAATATTCTCCAAAACAGTTCATCTTGGGAAGTCTTATGCGCCTTAGGAAATTAACAGAAGCTTTTTTTTTTGAGCCTCGCCTAAAGTATTCTGTTATTTTTGCATAATTTTTTTTCCAGCTTCTGTCACTCCATAGGATGTTGCTGAGGACATATGTGGCTACCAAGCCTCACGATAAAATTCTCCTGAATTCTGAGACGAGCTGGCTTGGGAACAATCGTACCGAAAGAGCATTTTAAAACAGAATGGGAAAGCCGGACTTTTTGTAAATCCACATTCTGCACTTGTACCTCTTTCTGCTCTTTTTGCTGTCCCATGAAACAGGCCAGGCACGCAGCCCTGAGTGCGAGACTTGCCATAATATGGGACCTTTCTGACTCAGAAATATCTAAATACCATTTTTTTACTGCCTTCTACAGGCAGTCCTTGACTTAAGATCAAGCAAGATCAACCGGGCTGTTAAGTGAATCATGCTTGATTTGACCATCTCTTTTTTTGGGCCTGGTTATTAAGCAAATCACGGCAGTTGTTAAATGAATCCAGCCCCCCGAGGCCAACCACAATGCTGATGCGGCCCTCAATGAAATTGAGTTTGACACCCCTTTTCTTAGGGGATCTTATTATCTTAGGGGTGAACCTTTCCTTTCGCTGATCAGTTTCTGGTCTTCTCAACTTTTTCTTTTCCGGCCAATGGCAAGGAGCGATTCCGATTCCCAAATGATCCACGGAAGGTAACTTTCCAAAGGGAAAAAAAATATTTTATTTATTTATCTATTAAATTGCTGCCCATCTCCTTTATAAAATAACTCTTGAGTGGCTGGCTTGCTGATTGATTGACTGATTGATTGATTCAATTTATTTTTTAAAATTTGCTGAGTGTTCCTATAAGATGACTCTGGGTAGCTTATTTATTTATTATTTTTTTTAAAAAAATTGCTGGGTTTTCCTGCCTTTTTAGACACGGATGCTCCGTAAGGCTTGGGGTTCGAGTTGAGGTCTTGTTTCAGCTCTTGCTTTTGCTGGAGAGACTGACAATGTTTTATTTGTTTGTTTAGCAAATTTATATGACCGCCCAACTCACACCGCCAAATGACTCGGGGTGACTTACAACATTAAGAATCCACAACATTAAAAACCACGAAACCTCACCCCACCGCATGGCAACATCAACATAATCAGATCTATTTCATTTTCAAGCAGGAAAAGTTTAAAAGAAAAAACAACAAAAGTAATTGCAAGAGCAAGAGCAACTAACTATTGGACACAAGCTGCCAAAATAGGGGCTACATGTTTTAATCCTAGACTCCCAGCGTAGGGCAAGATGTTCCATTTATTTTTAATTGTAATGTCTTCGCCTTGTATAGAAATAAATCAATTCGGCTTCCGTGCATAAGGAATACACAAGTCCTTCTGGTATGGGGGAAAGACCTTATGTGAAAGTGTCTTGTTTTATACACACTATCTTTAATATATATATATATATATATATATTATCCTGCCTTCCTTGCTTTTTATAAATAATTCAAAGCAGCGAGTATATTTAATAGTCCTTCCTCCTCCTGTTTTCCCCACAGCAACAACCTTGTGAGGTGGACTAGGCTGAGACAGAGCCCAGAGTCATGTAGGCTGTCTTTCACGCCTAAGGCGGGTCTAGAACTCAAAGTCTCCTGATGATTGGTCCAAAGTCACTCAGATGGCTTTCATGTCTAAGGCGGGACTAGAACTTACCATCTCCTGATGATGGGTCCAAAGTCACCCAGTTGTCTTTCATGCTAAGTTGGGATTAGAACTTTAACAACTACACCAGGGGGTCTTCAAATTTGGCCCTTTTATGACCTGTGGACTTCAACTCCCAGAATTCCTCAGCCAGCGTTGAAGTCCACAAGTCATAAAAGGGCCAGGTTTGAAGACCCCTGAACTATACCAAAGTACTTTTAATGTTGCCTCTCAAGAGTACCCAAACACTGAGATATACCTAATGAATTGTGGGTTTTTTCCCCCACTTTTCCATGTTTTCTCTTCAGTTTGGCTGGTGCTCTTCATGTGTACCCTCACATATATATCGAAAAATGAGACTCTTGGTCCCCAAGAAGTTTAAATCCTGAGATAAACCATTTCAGCCCAATGTGCCAAGAACAGCTGAAAAACAGCCGTGGAAAAGAAGACATATTGCTGGAAGGCTGTCAAAATGTAATGGTGAAGAAGGAATAATACTTCTTCGCCCGCCTGTTTCCACCTGTGGGAAGCACATAACAAATGAGGAACTGAAACCTCAAGCAATAATAAGTGTCAATAAGGAGTCAGAAATATATATACTTTCTTAATTTGTGCTGCCTCATTAGCAGGATGGCTTACTACAGAGTTCCTAACTCTTCCCTGATGGCCAACTCTAGTCATAGAATTATAGGGCTGGAAGGAACCTCAGAGGCCATCTAGTCCAACTCCTTAGCCAAAGCAGGAGACCTTATACCATCCCAGACAAATGGTTAGCCAATCTTTTTTTTTTAAAGATGCCCACAACTCTGGGAGGCAAGCTGTTCCATTGATTAATCATTCTCACTGTCGGGAAATTCCTCCTTATTTCCAGATTGGATCTCCCTCTGATGAGCTTCCATCCATGGCTTCCTGTCTTGCCCTCAGGTCCTACGGAGAATAAATTAACACCCTCATCCCTGTGACAGCCCTTCAGGTATTGGAAGAGTGCTATCGTGTCTCCCCTAAGCCTTCTTTTCTTTAGACTAAACATATCTAGTGCCCTCAACTGGAGTTTTTTAAAGAAGTCTGGACAGTCATTTTGTCCAGAATAGTATAGGATCTCCTGGTTGAGCAGGAGGTTGGATTAGGAGACCTCCAAGGTCCCTTCCAACTCATTTATTCTGTATTCTAAGTGAATCAAACAAAGAACAAGCTGAATGGACAAATGGACTACTAGAAACCACAGGTGCAGAAGATAGAACTATACCATGGAGAGCCACACAGAGTTTTCACGCCCCGCAACGTCAAAAGCAAAAGCAAACAATATGGAATTGGAAATAGCAGGTGTGGGAAGCCAGTCCCCCCCAGAGAAAGAAATATTTTTGGAAATATTTAAAAGACAGAATATATTTCCTTAAAGGATTTTAAAGGCAGAAACCAACCAAGCCCCCCGTCCAAGTCTCTCTGTCCCAAACAGAAAACAAGTTTGCAAAATGCAGATGATAATTTTGTCAGAAAGACTGGAGTCAGGAAACCGGGATTAGGAAGAAAGATCCCTAGAATCAACACCAAAAATCTAAGAGTCATCAGCCACAGCCACAGGGAAGCAGGATATGACCCTTGGGACATAACCCAGCACCATCAGAATACCAGAAAGGCACACTCAGACTTAGGTCAAAGTTCATGCCACAAGAGAAAACAAAAGACTCCAGAGGGTATAAAAACCCACTCCCTACATGTGCTCATCCTTCTTTTTCTTCCAGAGTCAACTTCCTGTCTGGCTCTCCTCTTCAACAAACCGCAACCTTCTTTCTAAAGCAGTCACCATGTTGTTTATCCCTAGCTTGGACTGAACCATGGTGAAGACTTTTCCTTCAACACAGGGCAATTCACTAAACAGCAGAAAGAATTTAGCTGCATCCAAAGAAAAATTTCATGGGAGTTGAGCTACAACCGGCTCCATCAACTCATCAGATGTGCTCTCTGCCAAATTGTGGTTGAGACAGAACAACTCCCAGGACTTACCAAATCCAGTGAAATTTGTCCTTTCCTGCTAATGGGGACAAATAATACGGTTATAAACAACTACAGCCATATTTCCATGGACCTTGAAGACTCAAAAATGAAAATCAAGACCTTGGATCCTTCCTGCCCATAAAAGAAGACAGAAAATATGATAAATCAATGAATAGTTTGAGAGTCAGGAGAGAAAGAAGAGATGTGTTTTCTGCCAACATGAACTGAGTTATTTCCATAACAGACAACTGGAAAATGAGATGATTAAATAAAAATATGGAATCTGGTGAGTTTTATTAGGAGAATCTTCTTCTGTCCAACTAGAACATAAAAACTTTGATTCGCTGTAGGCGATCCCTGGTTCACGATCATCTGTTTAACAACCATTCAAAGTTATAAGGGTGCTGAAAAAAATCAGTTAGGAATAATCCTCACACTTATGACTGTCACAGCATTCACACTGTCACATGGTCAGAATTTGGGTGCTCGACATACAGCTATTGCTTGACATACAGCTATTGTATGTACAACAGTTGCAGCATCACTGTGTCACATGATCACCGTTTGCAACTTAACCAGGGATCTTCCAAGAAGCAAAATCAATGGGGAAACTGGATTTGCTAAAGCAGGGCTTTTCAACCAGTGGTATGGGTACCACCTGTGGTACATTGGCACCTGGAAGGTGGTACGTGACCATCCTAGAAAAGTGGTAGCGGGGGAGGGGAATGAGCTGAACCGGTGGCAGCACCGCACAAGCCTGAGTGAGAGATGGCTAGAGCTGCAGGGCTGTAAGGGCTCAGCGGATCGCCAGGATCAGCACTTCTTCGGGACTGTCAGGGCTCAGAGGAAGCGCCAGGATCAGTGCCAGGCTCCAGCTGGAGCTTGGCGCTGATTCTGGCCCTTCTGCTGAGCCCAGAAGAAGCGCTGATCAGCTGGAATGTTGCAGCATCTCCAGGGTCTTGTGATTTACATTCAGATGCTTGGCAACTGATTCATATTTATGACGGTCACAGTGTCCCAGGGTCATGTGAAGTGACCAAAACCTGCTGCAACCACCCAGCAGACGGGGAGAATAAAAACCAAACACCCCCCACCCCACCCTTGCTGCCAATCCTCAACAGAAATGCTCACAACAATGAAAACGTTCAGACAGGAGGAAGAGCACCACCGGGTGGGCAGGCAGGTGTCTTGCTCGGCTGTGGCTTGGGGGGCACTTTTTTCAGTGCCATTGTAACTTCAAACAGTCACTAAGTGAACTGTTGTAAGTCAAGGACTACCTGTACTTTATCACTTTTTTCCTTTTTTTTTTTTGGGTCATCAAGTTTCTGACACCTTCTAGGCGACTGGTGGTACTCGGATATTGCCATATCCTAAAAGTGGTACAATGGGTGAAAAGGTTGAAAAGCCCTGTGCTAAAGGACCACATAATTCATTAACAACGGTGATGATTCCTTAACAACCATGGCAAAAAAAGATTGCAAAATCAGGCATGACTCCTTTAAGAACAGCATCGCTTAACGATGGAAATTCCAGTCCTGTTTGTAAGTTGTAAGTTGAGGATCAGCTATGTATCCTTTTGAAATGACATTTCTCTACAAAATAGATCTTCAGCTGTCCTGCCCACAGATCCTTGCTGGAAATAGAAGTACATGCCACACAGCAAGGCATCATTATGACTTATTTAGGCTTAGGGTGTTGTTTTTATTCTCTAGCTATGTAAACTATGAACACGCTCTTGTGGGGCAAGAGGAGAAAGGCATGACAATCTTTATTTTCCTGCTATGTGTCATTTCCTTCCTAGCCTTCCATGGTGGACCTCGTAATTTATTAACAACATAGGAAAAGAAAAGTGAAATACTAACTAATATGTTTTGTTTTGTGGACTTACATTAGCTGACCGAATGTTGTGTCATGGTTTTCATTGCTAACACCCTGGAGTAATAAATTAACCCAGCTCTCCCAACTCCTTGGCTAAATAAATGTGCAATTTATGGCTTTATTTCATTGTTTGGTTTGGCCAAATAATGGCTGGTGACTGTGTGTTCATCATACCCCAGTAATTAAGCCTTTCAAGGGAACGCCACAGAAGAACAAGTAACTTGTACAATGTTCCTTCTCATTCTTGAGCACCCTTTTCTAAATTGTTTGTTAAAGAAAAACAGAGGTTCCTGCTCATACCTCTGCCGGCTGGCGCAGATTTTCCTTGCATTCATTCTTTTGACCAACTGTGGGCAACTTTGTGGTGGCAATGGAGACCTGTTGGCTACCTATGGCCTTTCCAGGACATTCAGGTTGTTGATGATCAGTTGTTAAGTCATGTCTGACTCCATGGAATGGCACACCAGCTCCCCCCCCCCCCGGTCCTCCACTGTCTCCTGGAGTTTGCTCAAATTCAAGTTCATTGCATTGATGACACAATCCGAAAGCATTGATTCTTTGACGCTCAGCCTTCCTTATGGTCCAACTTTCGGGCCATGGGGGAGCCACATTCAAAATGGAAACCCACACTTCATTGCATTTTAAATTGCATCAGTTAAATCCTATTGAGGTGTTTATTTACCATGAACTCAAATCCGTTGGTACTTACAGCATCTATATAAATAAAAATGTAAATGTTCGTTTGTTCAAAATCTTAAATCTTCAAAAGGTCTTCACCGATTGCTTTGAAATTTTGACACAACGTTGCATTCGAATACATGCATGTTTTTATATACCTACTATTATATAGATGTCACACCTGTGACAGGTAAAAACATGCTTTTTTTGAAAAACAGCACCATCTGTTGGACATAAAAGCAACACACGCTTTTACCAGACTGAGCCACAGCAATGCGTGGCTGGGTACAGCTAGTATTAAATATTATAAAACATGGAGAACTTTGGCCGCGGCCAAGGGTTTTTTGTATGCACATGTAGTCCTGCAGTTTCGACTTGTCTACCCCTGCTTTCTGCTCCTTTTCACAGATTGCTGTGTGTTGATATTTGCACTCTAACTTTAAAATAACACAACCGAACGTGTGCATCATGCATTCCATCTGAATCAAGAACTTTGCAGCAGATTCCAACAACTTATTCTCTGTACTGCCAGGATGAAAATCTTTGTAATGGTAAGTACAGGTTGACTGTGGAGACAATGATCTAAGCAGGTGGTAGCTTTGGGTACAATTCAAGGGGCTGGTTGTCACCTTTAAAGCGGTAGATGGCATAGGTCCACGTTCCCTGTACGAACAGCTATTCCTGATTCTTTCTGTCTGTTCTACCATCTCAGACAAACTGCACATGATTTTGCTACCATCAGCAAAGCCATATCATCTTTGTATGTATATATGTGCGTTTGTCTCTGGGTCTGGGTCTGTGTGTTTGTGCAGATACAGTGCTTTCTATATTGTGGCATATGTCTTATGAAACATCCTCTCCCAAGAGTTATGAACTCATGGTATGGTTTTGATGATTAGAATAGAACAGATTATAGACAGACAAGTAATATGATATAACTTTAGAGAGAGAGGTTAAAATGTACTTGTACTTAAAACCGCTAGAAACACTATCAGAAGCCACTTCTTTATATTTTTCTTTCTTCCTTTTCTATTTTTCAACATTTTTTTTCTTTTCTTTTCTGGCATTTTTTTCCTTTTTTCTTTGATATCTTTCTTTTTCTTCCTTACTTTATGTTGGTCTTTATTAGTTTTTATCTTCTGGTTTAAAAGTTTTAATAAAAATTATGTATAAGAGAGGGAGAAGGTGGGGGGAAGAGAAAGAGAGCCTGAAGCCTATTAACAGTCTGGAAAACTGTAAAGATTCTGACTCAGAGGTCAGAAGTGGATGAAACTCTGTGGATGTGGGTTTTTTGATGAGCTGATAATGAATTTTGGGGGGCTTCGTCCCAGTTTCTTGATAATAGACCTATTTGCTTTTATTTCTGTTCATCACCCAGAGTTCCTTGGGTAGATGGGGGCTATATAAATTTGTTAAATAAATAAATTTGCACACTGTTCAGTGCAAACTTAATGAGTTGAGATCAACTGTTTCCATAGTGATTGGGTTTAACCAAGTCAATTAAAAACCTAATTGCTTTGTTCACACAACACGTTAAGCTTAGTTTATGCACTTCAGCAAATGCCTCCCTAAAATATTCAAAAATTTGAAAATACTAATATACGTTGGTTTTTTTTTTAAAGGTATCATTCCTTACAAATTCTAACCACACATGGAATAAAGCAATCCTTTGCTGCAAAAATCTAGTTTTTTTCTTCTCCAAGGTGTAACATTCTTTTGCCCTTCTACATACATATCAAATATGTCAACATTGCACAGCTAATCACACTCAGCTTCAAGATGAAATCTCTGCAGGCCAGTAAGGTAAATTGAGAATCAAGGAGCTTGAATGTGTAAACTTTTACAAGGGGATTCAAAAACAGACACAAACGGGACATTGTTCAACGCCACCAGACCTGCTTCCTTCTGAAAATTGGCAAGTAGTACCGAATTAACTCTGGAATATTTTTCTTCTTGTCTAATGCAAGTCGCAAGGATGATTTTGAGAAAAGAAGTGATACGAAAAGGATGGATATGCAGCAGAGAAATTAGGAAGCCCCATAAGGCAAAGCTTACTTCTATGAATCCTTTGACTGATGAGTTTTAGTGTCTTTGTGAATGGATCATTTGCAAAGGATACCGTGAATCCCCTAAGCATTAATTCTTTTTCCTTCTCGTAGACAAAGGGGGCAATTTCCAAACAGAAAAATTTTCATACTGTTCCTATTAAGTTTAATGAATTATGTGGGTGTAACTTCCCCTGCATCACCCAGAAAACTTTCCACTAAATGGCTCATTCCTGTGTATTTTCAGGATGTTCTAAACAGCTTTCTCTGAGTCTTTAAAGAAATATGCACCAAATAGCACTCAGATTTATTCATTTTCTGAAAGAAAGCAGAACAAACACAATGACAATCTTTAGTCTTCTGAAAACTACTCCAGATTTCTGTTGGTAGAACTTTTCAGCAAAACTAGTTTTTTGAGGATTGGAAAGCAGACCATTCCCAATGTATTTTCATAAAATCATAGGGCTAGGAAGGACCCCAGAGATCTTCTAGTCCAACCCCACCTACCAAAGACAGGAGACCTTACTCCATCCCAAAAAATGGCTGTCCAATCTTTTTCTTTGGTTTTGTTTTTTTTTTGTATACAGAAAATTAAAATACAAACTCCAAGGCAGTGGTTCTCAACCTTTTTAATGCCGCGACCCCAACCGGTCGTAAGTCGAGGACTAAACCGGTCGTAAGTCGAGGACTAAACCAGTCATAAGTCAAGGACTAAACCGGTCGTAAGTCAAGGACTACCCAACCGGTCGTAAGTCGAGGACTTTCGCTGCCCGGGAGCGCCGCGCATGCGTGGTTCCACCCCCTGCGCCGGCCGAGGCATAGCTGGCAAGCGGCAGAGACGGAGCAGGCCGACCACCAGCTGGCCCAGCCCAAGGGAGGTAAGGCACCCGCTGGAAAAGGGGAAAAAATGGCGGACAAAAAAAATGGCGGACAGCCTTGCTTGGCGACCCCCATGAAATGGTCGATCGACCCCAAATGGGGTCCCGACCCACAGGTTGAGAACCACTGCTCCAAGGGGAGAAGAAAAAAATGGAGATTTTACAAAAACAAACTAAACAAAGACATTAAAAATGTGGAATAGAAAGTCAATAAACAAAAACGCATATTATTCCCCCCCCTCTAGTTGAACACTGACAAATATATAGCAACAATAATAGTTTTCTCTCCTTGTGAGTCAGGTCTAAGATTTATAAACTTCTACATCCATTTGCAACCAATTTGACCTGTTACAAATCTATCTGTTTTAATCGTTAATCAACAACAAAGTTAAACTTAAAAGCCCTCTATCAACAACCTGTTACTGTAATTAGCTTGTAAAAAGACTACAATGGTTTTCTATCTATCACAAATCATCCCAATCTTTATCACTAATCAGTGGTGGGATTCAAATACCTGAACAACCAGTTCTCTGCATGGATGCTGATTCCGGAAGTCTGTTCTGGGTCTGGGCCTCTGAGGTCCAGAACAGACTTCCAGAAGTGGCATCCACACACTTCCGGTGGGCCATTCTGGGTCAGGGAGGCCTCCCCCAGACCTCCAAGGCTCAGAATGGACTTCTTCAAGTGGCGTTCACGCACTTCTGGTGGTCCGTTTTGGGCCTTGCGAAAAAGGGCTAGGGCTTCAGCCAGTTCACTGAAGTCAACAAAAAATTAGCTACCTGTTATGTCCTGGGCCTGTGATTGACAGAGCAGGTGCAGGATGCTGCAGAGAGACCCGGGCAGACCACGTGGTTTGCCCGGGCCAGACAGGCTGCCTCCAGCCTATTGCGCACGTGCAAAGCGGGAAAATACGTTGCATTTATTGGCTGACGCTGTTCCCTGCAAAAGGGTATAAAAGGGATCCGCGCCATTTTGTGTTGTTCTGTTGAAGCTTAAATAAAGAAGCAACTGTTGTTACTCCTGCCTCGTTTCAATGCCTTACCAACACACAGAACAGAACACTACCATTTCTAATATGTCATCTGCATACCACTGTAGCTTATTATGGATGCAAGTGTTGCCATCATCAACCAGTAGATAATGTAAACAGCATACACATACACATCCTTCACACCAATGAGGTAAGTCCCATGTGATATGCAAGGGGAAGGAAGGAAGGAAGGAAGGAAGGAAGGAAGGCTGGAAGGCTGGAAAGAAGGAAGGAAGGAAGGAAGGAAGGAAGGAAGGAAGGAAGGAAGGAAGGAAGGAAGGAAGGAAGGAAGGCTGGAAGGAAAGAAGGAAGGAAGGGAGGAAGGAAGGGAGGAAGGAAGGAAGACTTATGATGCTCCCTGCCAGCTTCCCACAAGTAAACTCAATGGGGAAGCCAGCAGGAAGTCAAAAGTCACTTGTGCTTGCACTCCTTTTCTACCTATCCATGGTAATTGTGTTTCTCTGCTTAGGTAAAGAAATATCTATGAAATGAGGACCTAACAGGGGCTGTGTTTCCTATTTTCTTTCTAAAATTCCCCACACAGTGCAGAAAAGCAAATTACTCACCGTGTGAAGCACAGCAAAAGGAGAAGTCAGATTTTAACAGTAATGTCTGTCCTCCCATCTTGTCAGCTGCTTTCTAGCTACCCATGAAAATCAGATGAGGATGTAAATAAAGGTTTAAGGACCAGTGTTTGGAACTCTAATATTCCTTAGCTGATTAAAATGATTTTCAAATCACTGCAGCTACATTTCTGCATCCTATCTGGCTTTTTCAAAACCACTTGTGCGGGGGGGGGGAAGAACCACACTATCCTTTTTGGACACATTTTTAAAACGCACTGCCGAAGGCCTCCTTTGTCTTAAGTTGATTCAGGAGAAGCAAAAGGTTTTAGTAGAAGAGCTAGTGTCAGAAAAGAGAATCTTAAAACTCTGCCGTAGCATCAATGCTTAATCGGACGCAGAGATTTTCAAATGTAGTTGCAGTGTGACTGGTAATCATTTTGATTAACCTTTTCTTCACCTTTTGCAGCATTACAATATTCTTTCGGAGGCCTGGTGTCCGGAAAGATCCTCAGCGTCCCAACTCTAGCTGCACCATTGATTTACACAAGGGCATTGTTTTAGCTGATTTCCATTCCTTGCTACTTGAAATAGAGATAGCTGGACCTCCGAAGAAATATGAGTGGTCCCTTAGCTGTTTGTATGCCTCTTTCTTTTACAGGACTTTACTGCCAAAATAACTCTATTCACCCTTCAACTTTCCTTGATTTAATGTACTTCCGTTAATACTATCACAACAGCCCATTTGCTCAATGTCTTTGCCTGTAAGGCAGGGCAATTGATTATGCCCTTGACAGCCTGTCACAAATGAGTCCACTTATTCTCCAAAGCACCTGAGGGCAGGACATGAAGTAACAGTGGACGGTCATTAAACAGAGAATGTCTATGGAAATTTTCATTCGTCCAGGTCGTGGTTGTCCCAAATGTGCTTTTTCAAAAGGCAGCAGGCCTTTTTTGTTTTCTTTTGTTTTTCCTTAAAGATGTTTTGCGTCTCATCCAAGAAGCTTCTTCAAGAGCTGAAGAAGTTTCTCGGATGAGAAGCGAAATATCTTCAAGGAAAAACAAAGAAAGTCCACTTGCCTTTTGAAAAAGCCGCTTTGGGACTTTAAAGAGAATTCCAACCTAGAACTAAGGAGAAATTTCCTGACAGTGAGAACAATTGATCAGTGGAATGGCTTACCTCTGGAAGCTGTGGATGCTCCATCACTGGAGGCTTTCAAGATAGATTAGACAGCCATTTGTCTGGAATGTATATAGGATGTCCTGTCGTGGGCAGGGATTGGACTAGAAGACTGCTAAGGTCCCTTCCAATCCTATTAGAAAGAGTACAGAGAAGAGCAACAAAGATGATTAGGGGACTGGAGGCCAAAGCATATAAGGAACGGCTGCTGGAATTGGGTATGTCTAGTTTAATGAAGAGAAGGACGAGGGGGGACATGATAGCAGTCTTCCAATATCTCAGGGGCTGCCACAAAGAAGAGGGAGTCAAGCTGAAGGCAGGACAAGAAGCAACGGGTGGAAACTAAGCAAGGAGAGAAGCAATCTAGAACTAAGGAGAAACTTCCTGACAGTGAGAACAATTAACCAGTGGAACAACCTGCCTCCAGAAGCGGTGAATGCTCCAACACTGGAAGTTTTTAAGAAGAGACTGGACAGCCATTTGTCCGAAATGGTATAGGGTTTCCTGCCTGAGCAGGGGGTTGGACTAGATGACCTCCAAGGTCCCTTCCAACTTTACTACTTCTATTATTATTATTATTATTATTATTATTATTATTATTATTATTATTATTATTATTATTATTATTATTATTATTATTATTACTATTACTATTATTATTATTATTATTATTATCCTATGTTCTGTGTCCTTCTACACTGTCTTTTCTTTAAAAAGGTAACACGTAAATACAATATTCCCATTGTATCCTTTATACAAAGTGCAAAATTAGTTTAAGATAATGGCATGTTCATTTTTAATGAGCTTCCATTAATTTTTACAACCAAAGTAATTCCGACTCGAGAGGGTTTTATTGAACTTGTTGAATAGCAGTTGGGGAGGAGAAAGCTTTTTGTTTTTAACCAGAGTAACCAGAACAAGGTCTGGTGGCCTTTATCTTGTAGATGGGACCAAAAATTTGGCATGAGAAGGCATTATAAGAGCAAACCAATCAAATCTCTATGTTACAGGGCTGTTGATCTGAATCAATCACGGTTCGCTTGATCAACACTTCTAATGTTAAAGCAAAGACATGGTTGTGTTCCAAAGCTTTGCTGTTGAAAGTCCCTGTCTATGAAATATTTATCTTGTCTTTGTGAATTCCCACTCAGAAAAACATCTGGTTCTTTTCTCTTCAATCTATGGGAAACTTAAAACGGATCTCTGCGGCTTTGTTCAAACATGCTTATATTTTTGTAACACTGATGTACATTAACAACAAGACCATCTCGTCTCATAGAAGCGTTTGATCCTCAGTCTCATTTGTGTTGAACCCGTTTTTAGATAGCCGAGGAGAACAAATGAGAACGCATTGATAAATGTTGTTGATTGATCTCTTGAAATTCGGGCCTTCCTTCCCCAGGACGCCTCAAGATTTATTAAACTGAACTCACCAAGGTTTTGTCTGAACTAAAATGTTATGAAGGTGTTTCTCTTCTATTAAAAAAAAATCATTAGACAAAAATCACATAAAATCATATCCTTGTAGTCTCTACAGATGAGGTCTTTCTAAAATATCTAAAATCAATCCAAGAGCTCCTTGATTATTATTATTTTTTAAAGAATGAGGGGGTTTCCCTATTCCCATAAAAAAGTGACTTTTTAATTTGGGAATGGAAATAATTTAATAGACAAAGACCTGCAGAGAGGCTAAACTTTCTCCATTGTTTCTATATAACACCTATTTTGAACATGCTGGGTTTATAATGTTCTTCTCTTGAGATGCAATCAAGGTAATTTTGGAATACGAAGCCCATAAATGATGTGGAGACCTACATCCTATGAGGGTGGTTAAAAAAAAAATAACTGCCCATGTTGTCTAGCGATGTGAGAACTGTTAACAACAGGTTTCATATGCATATGTCTCCTCATGATTTTTCTCAGAAGGAACTTATTATAGGATACACAAAGCAGTTCCTTCTTCTTTTTCATCCAGAAGGTGTTACAGAGACCAGAAGAAGACGCTGTTTGAATGGAAGGTGCTAAAGAACTTCAGTAAAATGAAATAAATGGTCTGGCATGACATTTGTGATTACTCCATAACTGGTTTAGATTTCATCTATTTCTACATCGACAGACCAGTTATAAGCCATAAGAGTAAAAGTACAAGGTTAATTATTGATTATTTTGTTATGAGTTGGGTATTATGAGTTGGGAAGGATTGGTCAAGGTTGGGTTATCTTCCAT
The DNA here is from genome assembly GCF_001527695.2 of Protobothrops mucrosquamatus. Lineage (NCBI taxonomy): Eukaryota > Metazoa > Chordata > Lepidosauria > Squamata > Viperidae > Protobothrops > Protobothrops mucrosquamatus. The sequence continues at coordinate 50,873 of NW_015389255.1, forward strand.
TCTGCAATATGCAAAGACTACCATACTTTTCAAGCTGACTCACTCGAAAAATCAATCATGCTGGAAGTAATAACAATAAGAATAAAATAACAATAACAATAACAATAATGGAGGTCATCTAGTCCAACCCCCTGCTCAGGCAGGAAACCCTATATCAGTGATGGCAAACCTTTTAGAGGCCGAGTGCCCAAACCACAATCCAAAACCCACTTATTTATTGCAAAGTGCTACGGCATTGTGGTGCCCTCAGGGGGGCATAGGGGTGTGGCCCACTGGATCGGCGTGGCCCACTGGTGGTCATGGCTGCGATTGTCACGGCAGACTGGGTGGGCGTGGCTGGGGTGGGCATGGCCACCTCGATGCTGCTCATGGGGGAATGCCTGTGGGGGCCAGGCAGGGTTGGGGGAGATCCAGGGGGTCTCTGGTGGGTGGGGTGGTGGGCGGGAGGCGCAGCATAGATGGGGGGAGGCATGCAATCCTAGCTGGGACTGGGGGGCCATGGCGCCGATGGGGATCCGGGTTTCCCTGCTCGGGCTGGCCTTTGGCTCGCTGGGCGTGGGCGTGCTCTACCACCTCTACTCAAGCTCACTAGCTGGCCGCTTTGCCTCCTTTGTGCTGGGGGGGGGCTGCTGCCCCAGGTGGCAGTGGCAGCCTAATGGACCTGCACAAACTGCTGGCAGCGGCAGCACGCGTCCCCACAGAGAGGACTCTGAGTGCCGCCTCTGGCACGCATGCCATAGGTTCGCCACCACTGCCCTATATCATTTCAGACAAATGGCTGTCCAGTCTCTTCTTAAAAACTTCCAGTGTTGGAGCATTCACCGCTTCTGGAGGCAGGTTGTTCCACTGGTTAATTGTTCTCACTGTCAGGAAGTTTCTCCTTAGTTCTAGGTTGCTTCTCTCCTTGATTAGATTCCACCCGTTGCTTTTTGTCCTGCCTTCAGGCGCTTTGGAAAATAGCTTGACTCCCTCTTCTCTGTGGCAGCCCCTGAGATATTGGAACACTGCTATCATGTCCACCCTCATCCTTCTCTTCATTAAACTAGACATACCCAATTCCAATGGAATTTATCAATGGAAAAAGAAGAAGGAGCTCCCTTAATATCCGTTGGCTGGACACTATAAAAGATGACCCCAGGATGACCATGACAGATCTGAAGGAGGTGGCGTGAGACACAGGGACATGGAGACTGCTGATCCATAGAGTGGCTGAGGGTCAGACAGGACTGAATGGCTGACAATGACAATGCTATGTGTGACTTACATGGAAGCTCTACAGAAATTACTTCTAAAGACCTGATGAACTATATATGATCATCAGTGAGCTGCTACGTATCTCAAAAGATGGCAACATTCAACTGACCTTGGCTAGACCTGAAATCAAATGGGGTCTGGTTAGAACAACAATGGGAGGCCACCAAGACTTTTGCATTAAGTTGGATGTAAAAAAGAAAAAAAACCCAAATGCTAATAATAAACCACATCTGTATTGTTGCCAAGAAAAGTACATGGATATGTCCATATAGTCACCAAAAATGAATACAGTTTGAGGGAGACTTTACTTAATGAAACTTTAGACCATGGGTGTCTAATTTTGGCTTGCCTGGGCCTCATTGAGTGAAGAGGAATTGTCTTGGCTTGCATATAAAATATATAATATAGTTAGTATATATAAAACACATAATAATGTTAAAAGTTTACGAACTTGTGGGACCGCATTACTAGCTGAGCAAGATCACATATGACCCATGGCCACAGATTGGACATGCCTACTTTATATCCTGGCCAATGTGTTGTAGGATTAGGGATATTTTTTTTCCAGTTGGTTATTACAGATTGACTACCTGTATTTTTCTAGCATGTTTAGTTATTATGTCCATTTTGGTTACAAATAATGAATTTAGTGTTTACTTTTGTATTTTGTTTTTGGCATGTTTTTATGTAGGGTTATGTACAGAATCACTGCATCGGAATGGGCAGCCATATTCATAATTTTTAAAAATAGATAAATCTCTCATGAGGGGCAGCCCCAGCCCAATGAAACTCTGAGGATGAGCCAAAATGATATACAGACAAAGAAAGAGACACATTTCTTTCCATAACAAAGGCAGGGACATGTTGAACCCACTTTGGCACAGATCTTTGCAAGAAATAATAGAAGTTGGATAGAAAGGTAATCTGCTGTGGTGGTAATTCTATGGACCTTCTTCAAAACTGAAATTGTATTTATCAGTAAAGAAAGAAGAAAATCACGGAAGCGCCATAAGCTCTCCAGTGATTGCCTTCTATGAAAATGGCATGTTGAATAATCTTGACACCTGGGAAGCCTCAAAACCATTGAAAAATGGAGTCCGTGTAAATAGCAATTCATTCATCCATTCAGAATACTATAAGGACAGAGAAGGAAATATAAGGAACAGTTGCTGGAATTGGGTATGTCTAGTTTAACAGTTGCTGGAATTGGGTATGTCTAGTTTAACGAAGAGAAGGACGAGGGGGGACATGATAGCAGTGTTCCAGTATCTCAGGGGCTGCCACAAAGAAGAGGGAGTCAAGCTATTTTCCAAAGCGCCTGAAGGCAGGACAAGAAGCAACGGGTGGAAACTAACCAAAGAGAGAAGCAACCTAGAACTAAGGAGAAACTTCCTGACAGTTAGAACAATTAACCAGTGGAACAACCTGCCTCCAGAAGCGGTGAACGCGCCAACACTGGAAGTTTNTTATTATTATTATTATTATTATTATTATTATTATTATTATTATTATTATTATTATTATTACTACTACTACTCACCACCCTTCCTTTGTCCCTTCCCTTCCATTAACATTGATTATACAAAAACAATGATCACATTGCCATGAACCACAATGCACCAAAGTCTCTAGCTTTCTCTTTGATTGAATTTATACAGTACTTTGAACTTGGTTATTATATATGTAAGAGGAGGACATCCAGAGCCTGGGAACGGAGTCAAGAGAGTAATTAGCCTAGAGTCACTACATGCCCACAACAGTCTAAGTCCAACTGCTCTTGAATTCCATTAACTCTTATCTAACACCAATTAGATGCTATTGGTTGACTAGATTCTTGTATATGGGCGTGAGCAATAAATCAATCCAACTAGAACTTTATATGTGGTCCTGATTCTTTGTGCCTGGCAATAAACCTACAATACCTGCATGCTGCTTTTTGTCATGTCTTAACTCATGAATTAACCCAATTCTGGTTTGCATAATATGGTGGTCTCAGATAAGCCAAATGGGCTTGGATCAACATGTAACCCCCTCCCCCAATAAAAGCTTTAACCATGACTGGTATGTTGTGTGAATGCAGCCACTAAACTTGTACCTGGTTATGCATGTTGTGTGATTGTTCCCTTTGTGGATGTCCTTCTCCTGTCCTGATCATTGTTATACACTCTGCATTTATGCAAAGGCAGGAGCTTTGTGCATTCCTCAGTTGTCTTCCTCCGTTTCCCTCTCCAGGTCCCATGGAGAAGAAAGAAAATCTACAATTGTTGACCGTATCACTCAGATGGGTCCCCGTTTTTCTTTCTGCACCAAACCAGTGCAGTGAGAAAAGGATTTGCTTAGAAGAGAACGAGTCAATTACTCCAATGTAAAATGTGTTAATTAGGAGGGGGAGAGGAGTAAAAAAGAAGAAAAATGTGTGAGTGAGCACATTAATGGGAAAAAAGTGCACGTCCCAGCAACCAGATATTAGCAGATTAAAGAGATCCTCAAACCCAGATTTTCAACAGAAAAGAAGAGAGAAGCATTACAAGCTGATTTTTTTTATCTCTCCGATATTGTTTTATTTCTTGAAATGGTTTCTTACAAAATTAAAAATAAAAACAGATGCTTTAAAATGCTTTCCTTTGCCTTTAAAAATTAACAGATGGCCTGAAGAAGGTGTCTCTGATTTTTAAAATTAATAGATCATTTGGAAAAAAAAATCCCATGTAGTTTGAACTGTAATTGATAACATTCAAAAGTGGGTTGTTTCCTGAATTTTACTATTCAGTTTACAGGAATTGTATGAGGTGAATGCTAAAACTCAGGAAACAATTCACTTTTGTATACTTCCTGTACTTTTTGCTTACGAACGTCAGTGTATCCGTTTTCAGCATCTATTCCAGGGGTCTTCAAACTTGGCCCTTTTATGACTGGTGGACTTCAACTCCCAGGATTCCTCAGCCAGGCACGCTGGCTGAGGAATCCTGAGAGTTGAAGTCCACCAGTCATAAAAGGGCCAAGTTTGAAGACCCCTGATCTATCCCATTATAAAATTGGTGGTGAATATAGTTCAATGACAATAGTTAAGATCATTAACCTAGGGCTACTAGATGAAAAACTTCGGGCTTGCTAAGATTTATATCAACTTGATAGCACTCGGTCAATTAATCAAGGTTCTATTCATATACTACATTTAAACTGCATACAAAATTATTAGATTTATTAGATTTGCCCACTGCGTTGAAATAAATGCTAGCCAAATGGCCTGAATTCAAACCTGCTAGCCACAAAACCTAATCAAGATTAAAATTAAACAAATTTACCAATTATACACGTGCTAACATTGAGTCTTTAACTAATTCAGTTAAGCATGTGAAAGCACAGGTCACTTGTTACTAATGTAATCTAATTGGCCTTACCTTCTAAATAGCTTGAATATTGCGCAATTGTTTTATTGCTTTTTACTGATTATCTCACCCTGAGATCCATGGAGATGGGGCAGAATAATGATAAATATATCAAAGAAAATATTATGGTGGGATTTTCACTGAAAGTCCCCCAAAAGTGCCATGAAGTTTTGGGGAAAATGTAACCAGTCTGCAGGATGGAAAGTATTTCTTTTCCATATTTTTCGCTATCAGTTAATCCTAAATTTTCAGTTCTAAAATAAATCTAAGAATCCCTACATGGGAACTGAAGGCCAAGTTTTCCATCTGCTGTGGTCCACCTTAAGCTTGCCACATTAACTGAAGGATGGTAGGCAGTTTTTCCAGACCGGCATGTGTCATCCCTTTGCTGAGTAATATGACGTTGCCAGAATCAACATCCTGTAGTTTATTGCTCAACAGAAATAACTTAAAACCCCTACCATCTGATGAACCATTGAAGAATGGTTATTTTTCAATTAATTACTTGTCTGTGATCATTACTGATTGTCTGCATCACAGTTACCGCTGTCATTCTTGATGAACAATGAAAGCATATGGAGTTTGAATTGCTTCCATCAGAAATGTGTGGGCTTCCACATTGGAGACTGCAAATTTTGGTTGGGTTCGGCTGGGAAGTCTCTTATAAAGGAAAGCACACACACACACATCATTGGTTCATACCTGCTGCTGGCTTGTTTTACTCAGTCGTTCTCCAGATCCTAAATATCTGTGGAGATTCTCAGTCATCCAGGACATGGTTGTTCCAAAAGTGCTTGTTCACAAGGCGACTGGACTTTCTTGTTTTTCTTTGAAGATGTTTCGCTTCTCATCCAAGAAGCTTCTTCAGCTCTGATGGGATGGTGGGGAATGGAAGGAGTTATACTCCTTGCAGACAGCTGGTCATTTGCATCCTTTTAGAGAGTCGTTGAGGCCACCTGGAGGTTTATCTGTATCATCAGGGCCACCTGAGCGATGCAAATGGGTGTGGAGCCTTCTTGGAATTGTTGAAAGGACTGTGATGTAGACTGGAGATAGATGAAATCAACATTTCCAAAAAGGCTCCACAGCCATTTGCGCCACTCAGATGACCTTGAGGACACAGATAAACCTCCAAGTGGCCTCAACAACTCTCTAAAAGAATGCAAATGACCAGCCGTCTACAAGGAGTATAAATCCTTTCATTCCCCACCATCCCCGTCAGAGCTGAAGAAACATCTTCAAAGAAAAACAAGAAAGTCCAGTTGCCTCCTGAAAAAGCACCTTTGGGGTCTCTAGCTCCTAGTTCACTAGCAATAATTTTTCCAATTGCTATTTACGGCTGTGAAACTCCAACTCTGAAAAAGACAGATAGGAGAAGGGTGGGTGCCTTTGAATTATGGTGCGGGACTATTGCACATTCCATGGTCAGCAAAAATATCAAAGAAGTCCTAGACCAGGGGTAGGCAACCTTGGCTCTTTTATGACTTGTGGACTTCAACTCCCAGAATTCCTGAGCCAGCCATACTGAGGGGAAAGGGAGAGGTTTCCAAGCTGAGCCATGCTGGCTCAGGAATTCTGGGAGTTGAAGTCCACGAGTCATAAAAGAGCCAAGGTTGCCTACCCCATCCTAGACCGAATCTCACCAAAACTATCACTCAAAACTAGGATCGCCAAACAAAGGCTGGAAGGCATGGCTTTATCACCATCTGACTGCTCCAGTTATTCAGGGAGTGCCTGTGTTTGTTTAAGCGCAGCTGATTCTTGGCTTTGTGTCTCCTGAGACTGATATTCCACAGGTTCTGCTGGAGGAGCTTCTTCAAATTCAGATTCATACTCAGCATCTGAGTCCCGGGCCATGACATTATCCAAAATTTAGAGTTGGAATCTCTCCTAATACTGTGCCTTGGCATCCATTATATCCTCATATTTAAGCAATTGCTTCCGCCTCGTGTTTTTCAAGGTGTATTTTCCTGTTTTTCGATATCTAGGCAAGCTTGTCCCATTTTGAAATTTTCAGATCCTACCACCCATTTCCCTTCAAGTGATTGTTACTTGTCAGCTCCAATGACATTCACTTTTCACTTTGACAATAGAATAGAGTAGAGTAGAGTAGAGTGGAGTAGAGTAGAGTAGAGTAGAGTAGAGTAAAGTAGAGTAGAGTAGAGTAGAGTAGAGTAGAATACAATAGAATACAATAGAATACAATAGAATACAATATAGAATAGGATATAGAATAGAATAGAACTGGAAGGGACCTTGGAGGTCTTCCAGTCCAGCCCTCTGCTCAAATAGGAGAACCTATACAATCTCAGACAAATGATTGTCTAGTCTCTTCTTAAAAACCTCCAGTAATGGAGCGCCCACAAAGGCAAGCTGTTCCACTGGTTAATCTTTCTGAGTACTCTTGCATTGCAGAGAGCAAAACGGTAGAGTATTTTGATTATTCCTTTTTTTTCTTTCCTAGTTATAATATTATTATATTGATGTCTCATCGTTATGTGACTATTAATAGTTGCATTATTATTGGAACTCATCCTGCATTATATTAGCATTAATAAAATTACCCCTGCACACTTGTGCAAAGACAGAGGTACATACTGTATATAAAGAATGTGTAAGAATATGTGTGCAATAATTATGAGATACAATAATTTGGTTTACCACTTGTTGCAGCAGATGGTGGTGTTTAGACCACCTTGGCTGAGCCTGGTTCATGTCTGGAGGGGTGACAGCCAGAAAGTTTGAGGAATACAGCCTAGAATGGAAAGTTAAAAACAATCTGGGAGGTGTTAAAGATAAACAATTTCCATATTATTACCAATAAAATTGGATGTCATGTTTCTATGAACTTGACATCAAAAGCTGAATTCAGTTTAATTCAGTTTCCTTTTTAACCTGTTCTCCGGTGAAGCATACACATATCCTGATAGCTATGGATAAATAGAGATGTTTATGATTTTATGCTAAATAATGTTTATAGATATTTGGGGTGAAGCCCCATCTTTAAGGTTTTATCAGGTGCCCCTGTATTGAAACTGTTTTGGCTTTAAGAGGAAGTTTGTACAGTAAATCCAGGTCGTCCTCAACAGTGCTTTTTTTCTATAAAAAAAAAAAAAAGATGCCGGAACTCACACACATCATACAACCCGCCTTGCCTACCCTACAAGGTTCCATCCAAAAAAGGTGCCAGAACTCCGTTCTGGGTGTTCTATGAGAAAAAAAAGCCCTGGTCCTCAACTTACGACCACAATTGAGCCAAAAATTTCCATTGCTAAGTGATACAGTTAAGTGTTTGGCCAGTGGTGGGATTCAAATACCTGAACAACCGGTTCTCTTATTGGATGAGCCAGCCGCATGCTGCAGCTGCAAAAAAAGCAACACAATACTAAGCTGCATTAACAGAGGGATAGAATCATGATCACGTGATACCACTTTACAATGCCTTGGTAAGGCCACACTTGGAATACTGCATCCAGTTTTGGTCACCGCGATGTAAAAAAAGATGTTGAGACTCTAGAAAAAGTCCAGAGAAGAGCAACAAAGATGATTAAGGGACTGGAAGCTAAAACATATAAAGAAGGGTTGCTGGAATTGAGTATGTCTAGTTTAATGAAGAGAAGGATGAGAGGGGACATGATAGCAGTGTCCCAATATCTCAGGGGCTGCCCCAAAGAAGAGGGAGTCAAGCTATTCTCCAAAGCGCCTGAAGGCAGGACAAGAAGCAACAGATGGAAACTAATCAAGGAGAGAGAAAAACCTAGAACTAAGGAGAAATTTTCTGACAGAACAATTAACCAGTGGAACAACCTGCCTCCAGAAGTGGTGAATGCTCCAACACTGGAAGTTTTCAAGAAGAGACTGGACAGCCATTTGTCTGAAATGGTATAGGGTTTCCTGCCTGAGCGGGGGGTTGGACTAGATGACCTCCAAGGTCCCTTCCAACATTATTACTATTATTATTGTTGTTGTTGTTGTTGTTGTGCAGGCTTTTTTATGCAATGCCCAGTCCCTGGTTGCGGGAGCAGCAGACGACTTTGGTTCCCACGGGACAGAAGATTATTTTGACTAACGAAGCACCTGGGCACACACACACCCTCCCTCCGTTCTAGGTGGAAACCTAGAATGAGAAGTAAAAATGGCTGCAGCCATGCTCATTGTAGAGTTGGCATATAGTTTGAGTGCTTGTATACATATGCAGTGGCACATTTTGACATCACCCCCTAAAATTCAGCAGGAGCCCTTTTTCCATCCCCCTTTTCAAACTGAAAGGGAGATTCATTGGTTCACACACACACACACACACACACACACATATCTCTGGGAGTCTCAGAAATCTGTTTCTTGCTCTAAAACGACTGTTCTTTTCCTTTTGGCTGCTACTCTCATAACTAGCCTTTTGCCAAACCTTCAAAGATTGGATTGTGGCCTGTTCTACTTGATTATTTTTGTCAGCCTGCTGACCTAGGGTGCCCTTTCCTTGTGTTGATCCTTCTGTTTCCATTTTGCATGTCATCCAGCTTTTCATCTTGTCAATCACCCTTTGACTTCCTGATTAAAGTGTCTGTCACAGGAGCAGTTTGGACTGCAGTCACTTGTTTAATTTGTTCCTCATGGCCTCCAATTGCGTTAGTCATCAAACCCAGCTGTTCCCAACTGCTTCCAGACTCACATTTTCCCTACATGTGTTTGGATTTCACCTCTAGCATCTCTGTTCAAGACGAGGGTGGAGGTTCGTTCTCCGAGCGTGTGGGTTGGCTTCCAAACGTTTCGTTGCCAGGCTAGGTAACATCTTCAGTGGAGTTTAGGGAATGTCAATGTTCTTCTGTTTATAAGGGCTTCAGGTGTGGTTGTGTGTCAAGTGAGGGTCTGTGATGGGTCTTCTCATGGGTCTGGTGTGAGTTATCAGTGAGTCTTGTCATGGGTCTTGTCATGGGGAGGTTACATCAGGGTCAGAGACATTGGGAGGTGAACTGCTGGTGGGAGGGAGACTTGCGTAGGTTGGTTGTGCTCTCCCCGGTTGGCTGTGCGGTTGATTTGGATCCTGAGGGGTTCGTAGGCTGGTTGATGAGTCGATGTGTCTGTTGATGGAATTGCTTATGGAGTGCCAGGCTTCGATGGACTCACGAGCAGGACTGGTGGTAGCGTGGCCGATGATTTTTGTGTTGCTCCAATTGAACTGGTGCTGTTTCATGTCAATGGGGGTAGAAATTAAGTAGATAGTACCTACAGCTCAGCTTTGTTTCAGCTCCTCCCCAATATTTCTTCTTGTTGTTGTGCCATATCCATTATCGGACGTTGGCGATCATGTTGGCGATCCTGTTTTTATCAGCAGCCGCACCAAAGTGCCACAAATCGTGCGTAGAGCAAGACGTACAGGCAGGAAAAAAATGCAAAATTCCACCTTAACCTGGGATCAAATAAATAGGAAATTAGGTGGCTTTATCTGTAACCCAGAGATGAGATAAAGGCTGTTTCTTGAAGACAGAACAATTAGAGAGGAATTTTCAAACTCCAATCAGCGTAATGAGAACCATTAGAAGAGGAGAAAATGTTGGCTTGCCCAGACTAAACTGTTGTAACATGAAGAATATTATGCTTTTCATTTATTTTGGGTATTTACACTCTGTTGTATAACAGACTGTCTTTTGGCATCTGATAATCTTTATTTTAAAAAAGAAAACAGTCTGAAAATGTAATCAAAACCTGAATAACAGAAGAAAAAAATGTTGGTTAGATTGAAATACATTCTAAAATAAGATCAAACTAGGAATAAAACTGGGAGGAAAATAGTTTTAGTGTCAGAAATAGGACAACTTGCTGCAGCCAACTCGCCACAGGACAATTTAACAAACACGAAAGTTAAATTAATTTTGACAGAACCACGGCCAATAATAACAAAATAAAGAAAGTCAACCCAGAAATACAAGAGTTAGAATAATTAAGACAAAAGCATGGTCACCAATAATAAAAGTACCGTAATGAAACAAGTAATACAGCATTGAATTGTGCTGCGGTTAGTTGTCTCATGGCAATTTGGCCACAGTTGTGGTGAGTTGGCCATGGCAAGTTGGCAGTAAGTTGTCCTAGACCCCTCTCCAACTAATAGCTTTATTTCGGTATAAATATTTTGTGTATATTTTCATTCTAGACTTACATTCAGTTGGGACTTAGGTATGGAACCCAACCACTGTCCACCAAAGCAGCCTCATTGTTTGATAGAACAGAACAGAACAGAACAGAACAGAACAGAACAGAACAGAATAGAATAGAGCTGGAAGGGACCTTGGAGGTCTTCTACTCCAGCCCCCCATTTAAGCAGGAGAACCTACACCATCTCAGACAGGTGATTGTCCAATCTCTTCTTAAAAATCTCCAGTGATGAAGCACCCATGATTTCTGGGGGTAAGCTGTTCCACAGTTGATTGTCCTCACTGTCAGGAAGTTTCTCCTTAATTCCAGGTTGCTTCTCTCTTTGGTCGGTTTCCAACCATTGTTTCTTGTCCTTCCACCTGGTGCTTTGGTGAACAATGTGACCCCCTCTGCCTTGTGGCAGCCCCTCAGATACTGGAATACTGCTATCATGTCTCCCTTATTTCTTCTTTTCTTCATTGATATGAAACCATCTCCAGCTCGAAGCCAACAAATTCTCTAGCTTTACTTAACAATTGCTCCATTTACGATCTTTGTTATCTATTTATGTATCAAACTTCTTAACCACCCATCTCCCTAACAGAGGGGCTCTTCATGGACCTTTGGATCTACGAAGTCAGATTCATCGCAGTCCTATCTACAACAGGCACTTTGGGAGTTGCCACAGCCATGACATGAATCGCCATTCTATACGAAGCAACTTCTGGACGTCGGCTGAATGGGTCTAGCTGTCCAAGCTTTCTGAGGTTCCAGAAAGTGGAATTTCTCCGGCCTTTTCATTACTAAGGGTCCGTGTTGGGGTGAAGGGCAGGACTTGAGCAGTCTCTAATCCATGAGGCTTGGAACCCTCACCATGCCAAGATGGGCAAATGCTATTGGCAAGTACACTCAGTGGTGGTGGGGTTCCTGGTGGGACAAGGTAGGTTGCAGAAAAGAGATTGAGCTGCTGTAGATATGAGAAGGGGAAGAAATTGGAATAGGAATGTCTGGGCCTGGAATGGAAGCATGGAGAGGGTGTGCGTGTGAGAGGGAAGGCAATAGGCAGAAGGAGATACGACATGAACTCAGGAAGACTGGGGCCACTGTTTGAAAGTGAGCCTGTGTCTAGTTGTTGACTTCCACCTTCCGTGATGGCTATCTGATCCCCAATGGGCCAGGGCTTTCACTGTTACTATTGAGTACCGAGTCAATGTATAACAGAGCTGTGCTCATTCAACAGTTACTTAACAAAGCTTCAATGTTCATCACTAAACTGGAAAACCTTTAAAATGCTCCAATTCCCAGTTAAAATTCATATGGAGATTTCTCTCCCTCCAATCATCCCCCCCACCCACCCACCCACCACACACACGTTTTCAGTGTTTGAATAGAGTCCATAGTACTCGGGTTTATATAAACAATGTTTTGCTTGGCCAGGAGTCAAAAGTCTGAACAGGGCTTGTAGTATAGTCTTCTCACCAGAGAAAACTAAATAGTTTTTCACTGAGGTTTTTGGAAACAGGTGTGCTGAACAATTACAGAGCACTTTTCACTCCCAGGGGGCAGCTTTCCAAGAAATAATAATTTTTTTAAACAGGAATGTGTTGTATATCAAGAGTCTATAAAGATGAGGCTGAAAAATGAGCTTCTGTAGCTGGA
>NW_015389255.1:64373-86873 GCF_001527695.2 Protobothrops mucrosquamatus
CAGAGAGGGCCTCCTTAGGGTGCCGTCGGCCAGTCAATGCCGGCTGGCGACCCCCAGGGGGAGAGCCTTCTCTGTGGCAGCTCCTGCCCTCTGGAATGACCTACCCCCCGACCTACGTACAACTGCGGACCTGCGCCTTTTTCGCCAAGCCCTGAAAACCCATCTATTTCGTGCGGCCGGCCTGGCGTAGTCTTAATTAGGTTTTAGTATAGGTTTTTATATGAGGTATTTTAGAGCAGGCCTTTATTTATTTAATTTGATTTTAGAATAGATATTTATTGTGATTTTTATTATCGCCTGTTCACCGCCCTGAGTCCCGTAAGCGAGATAGGGCGGTATACAAATCTAAATAAACATAAACAAACAAACATAAACATTATCCTAACTAGGTAACACCATCAGTGCTAGTAAGGAGTGCTGTTTGCTATCAGTTTATATCAGAGGTCTTCAAACTTGGCCCTTTTATGACTTGTGGACTTCAACTCCCAATATTCCTGGCTGAGGAATTCTGGGAGTTGAAGTCCACAAGTCATAAAAGGGCCAGGTTTGAAGACCCCTGATATAAACTGTAAGAACTGGGTGGATGCTATTTATCTCTGATGATCCTGGAATGAGGCACTCTGGGAAAAGTATGTCAATTGCCAACTGACAACGTTCAGGAAAAGGACTGCACCATTTCCATCATCAAAATACCTGCTTATAGTTAGGAAATCATTCTTCAACAAGGGATGAATGGATAAAACAGGGGTCTTCAAACTTGGCCCTTTTATGACTTGTGGACTTCAACTCCCAGAATTCCTCAGCCAGGCACACTGCACGTTGGCTGAGGAACTCTGGGAGTTGAAGTCCACAAGTCATAAAAAGGCCAAGTCTGAAGACCCTTGGGATAAAAAGATGTCTGTGGAAATTCTCAGTCATCCAGGTCATGGTTGTCTCAAAGGTGTTTTTTCCAAGGCAACTGGACTTCGTTTTTTCTTGAAGACCTTTCGCTTCTCATCCAAGAAACTTCTTCAGTTCTGGATAAAAGATGGAAAACTCTGCACAGGATAAAGTTGACATGTCTTTTTTAGCCATTAAGTAAGGAAGATACAAGTGGTCCTTGACTTACGACCATCGCTTAGCAATCATTTGAAGCTACAAAAGATCTCCCTTGGAATCGTTATGACACAGTTCTGAAGTACCGACAACAGGGCCCATCCATCCACCCACAGTCACATGATTGTATGTCGGATGCTTAGCAACCAGCTCGCATTTATGGCCAGTTGCAATATCCTGAGATCACATGACCACGTTTTACAACCTGGTTTCTTCAATGACTATATTGTTCCCTTAAACATTGCCACAAAAAAGGTCATAAAATTGGGTCGGTCATGGGGGTGACCCGTTTCATGACTGTCATGATTTATAATCAAGATGGGTACGTTCCATTACATTCGTAAGTCAAGGACTCTGCAATTGGAGAGTAGGTTTACAGGAAAGTAGCATTTTCAATAGTACTTCTCACAGCATCGGCCCATCTGATAAGCTCAGTTGGGTTGAGCTCCCTCCATTTCTATTTGCTGAAGAAATGTCATCTCCATGGACCCAGAAGCAATCTTCTTCTCACTCTTTCTCTTCTTTCAAACAACAAGCATTGAAGTGACATCTTCCCAATGAATTTCATAAAAGTCCATTAACATCTGGGGCTTCCATTCAAATAGGAATATTATACATTTCTTCCCTTCTTTAATGGAAAGGCTCTTTCTTAGCTTCATCGAATTGAGTAATTTCATTAACGATTCCCAGTGCTACATATGTATTCCTTTTACATTGTTAATATGCTTTGTTTTTACTGTATTGTTTCTAACCTGGCTTACGGAGATTGAAATGAATCAGTATCATTTGTAATTGGAGCAATTTATAAGCCAAGTGAAATAAAAATAAAATAATATAAAATATAAAATATAAAATATAAAATATAAAATATAAAATATAAAATATAAAATATAAAATATAAAATATAAAATATAAAATATAAAATAATATAAAATATAAAATATAAAATATAAAATATAAAATATAAAATATAAAATATAAAATATAAAATAATATAAAATATAAAATAATATAAAATATAAAATAATATAAAATATAAAATAATATAAAATATAAAATAAAATATTAAAAGGCACCAGACTAGAAACCAGGAGACTCTAAATTTATTTATTTGATTTATTTGTTACATTTATTTGCTGCCTATCTCACTGTAGATGGCTCTACTGTAGGCAGCTCTAGTCCCGCCTTAGGCACGAAAGCTGGTTGGGTGACTTTTGACCAATCACCAGGATACCGAGAGTTCTAGTCCCGCCTTAGGCATGAAAGCTGGTTGGGTGACTTTTGACTAATCACTAGGATACTGAGAGTTCTAGTCCCACCTTAGGCACGAAAGCTGGTTGGGTGACTTTTGACCAATCACCAGGATACCGAGAGTTCTAGTCCCGCCTTAGGCACGAAAGCTGGTTGGGTGACTTTTGACCAATCACTAGGATACCGAGAGTTCTAGTCTCGCCTTAGACATAAAAGCCAACTATGTTCCTTTGAGTCAGTCACTCTCTCTCTCACTCACTCCAACCCACCTCACAGGATTGTTATTGTGGGGAAAATAAGAGGGGGAAGGAATTTTAGGTATCTTTACTGTCTTGAATTACTTATAAAAATGATAAAAGGGGAATATAAATAAATATAAATAAAATAAATAAATGATGCTCAACTCCTAACAATTCTGGGCTTTTCCAAATGAATAGATAAAAACTAATATTTTTAGCTTTTGGGGAACACTGAGAATTCTTATAATCTTCTTTCTCATTTTAGTTGCCTTACAAAATTATCTCTCACACATTTCCAGTACCTTTCTTAAATCTGTTCAAAACATTTAGTTAATTGTCTAAAAGTTAATTTGAGGGGGTGTTGTCTCAGTTCCTGTACATGGGAATGCAGTTTATATTTATTCATATATTTCTTCCTTTATGTGACTATATTCGCTCACAGTTTCATCACATTCAATGCTTATTCACTGTTCTTTTTTTCTTTACAAAAATTATTCTTTGTCAGAACAAAAATGCCTTTTTCTATTACTCATTAGGCCTGCTAAGCTTAATTGTATTCATAATTATCATGAATTCAAACAGTTAAATACATTTAAATGAGCTCAAATTAAGAGTCTGAGACTTGAAATCTCTTCAGGAGGAAGAATAGAATGTCTTAAAAGAATAATGGTGTCACAGTAATGACCAAAATCTGTGGAAAAAAAGAAAAGAAAAGATTATTTCTAAAATGAATAAGCTATTCGCGATTCCATTGTCTAATTAATCATAATGTTAAAATTTGCCAAATGTCTGACTTAGAAAAGATGTAAGTGAAAAATAAATATAAGAATTGTTTATTAATACATTCGTTCTTCTCTAGATAATTTGTTTTGTCATGTTTTTCATGCAGTATGTTTTTTCAGTAATGAGTTTAAATCTCCAGAACTAGCATTGTGTCTTTAGGCAGAATTCAATAGTTTCACAAGGTTTTAAGAAAAAAGTCAAAAACATGAATAGGATTTCCAGGGAAAGACAATTATAATCTCTCTTTTCCCTTAAATCATGTGTCAGGCCCAATAAAGTTATTATATCTGGGTTGAAGCCAATAAGAAGATGATGGTCTCATCTTTGCTGCCATCTAGAGGCCACCTATATTTCTGCAACAACTTCCATGAACCATCACAATATCCAGTGTGTTGGAAGAAAAACAAAATGGCGGATGCTGAAAGTCTTCCCAAGCAGAAGGAAATTGCTAAGGGGTTTTTGCTAAGATGTGGAACCCCAAGGAACATTTGAGGATAGTGCATATTGCTGGTAGATTTGGCGAAAAATACAGAGTGGATATTATGGTTCATCACAGAGTCAGCCAGATGTTTAGACTGGATATGGCATTTTGTTCACCTATCAAGTCCTTCCCAAGGACCTGGGATAACCAGATGTGGATGTTTGATGATGGACAGATATGGACAGATAACGTTGCAGGATGCAAGTGTTCTGAGTAAAGCCACCTTTTGAAATTGACTGATGGTGCATTTGTCAATGCCAATGGTATTCAGGAGATGTTCCAGATGTTTTGGGATTGCATCCAAGGCACCCATTACCTTTGCTCTTTTTTTGCAACAGTAATCTATTTCTATTTGCAGGTCTTTGTACTTTGTTATCTTCTCCAGTTCTTTCTCTTCTATTCTGCTGTTATTGTCATTATTATTTATTAAATTTATTTGCCACTCATCTCACCAATAAGGTGAATCTGGGGTAAAAAAAATAAAATATAAAAGCAGTTTTTGCAGTATATCCTCGGGCATAATAAATGAGGAGTTTTTGAAAGAAGACATGAGAACTAAGTTAAGAAGTTTTTGTTTTATAGTTTTTAGACAAGATTTTAGAGAGATTTGTTATTCTTAGGATTTGTTGTAGTTCCTTTTGGGATTTTTTTTTTAGCTTTTTATTATTTTTATTTTGTTAAATCATGTCTGATTCTTGGAGGCTGTCTGAACAAATCCCTCAATTTCCTTGGCAAGAAGTGGTTTGCCATTGCCTCCTTCTTAGGGCCGAGAGAAAATGACTGGCCCAAGGTCACCCAACTGACTTTGTTCCTAAAGAGAGACTCATGGTCTCTAGCCTGATGCCTTAATCACTACTATACATCAAACCACCTCTCAGAGAGCAATTACTTGCTTGCAAATCATGTTCAAATTTTAAACTGCCATACAGGCAGTCCTCAACTTATAACCATTAGTTTGAAGTTATAACAGCACTGAAAAAAGTGACTTACAACCGTTTTTCACACAACTATAACAGCATCCACATGATTACATGACCAAAATTCAGACACTTGACAAATGGCACATATTTATGATGGTTGCAGTTGTCATGATTCCGACAGATGAAACCCTTCAAAAGAACTTTGAGGCATTATTTTCCTTAAAGAATCTTTTATTCAGGAAACAAAGTATCGGCACTACATAGTTGAACCCCAAAACTAAATTTCCCTCCCCTGGATACAAAGTAACAAAGTACAATTCCGACCCCCAATAAACAGTCATAAATCACGTTCCCCAATTAGATTGAAGCACGGGCTTTCTCCCCAGCTCTGACCTTGGGTTCCCACGGCTGAGTTATTATTGTTAGGACTAGCTGGACTCTCATCCACATTCCCTCTCTTAGCACCGACTAATTCTAAAAGCATAGAGAAAATGGCTGCATTTTCATCTGTTGTCAAAGCAAGAACATCCGATGTTAGCAGTGTTGACAGCAGTGTCCCGGGGTCATGTGATCCCCTTTTACGACCTTCTGACAAACAAAGTCAATGGGGAAGCCAGATTCACTTAACAACCGTGTTGCTAACTTAACAGCTGCAGTGATTCACTGCAGTGATTCACAGGATCAATAACATGATCGCCAACGTCCGATAATGGATATGGCACAAGAAGAAGAAGAAGTGATTCACTTAACAACTGTGGTCGTAAAAAGGGGCAAAACTCACTCAACAACTGTCTCACTTAGCAATGGAAATTTTGGGCTCCATTGTGGTCATAAGTCGAAGACTACCTGAATTAGCAAATACGATTTCAAGTTCATATTCCAAAATTCATTGCATCCACCTCAACAAAAAAGCAACTGTGGAAAATTGTGAGGAAGAAAAGTCCAACTGGCGATTGATAAAACGACACCAAAAAATACCAAGAGAAGAAAAAATCCCTTAAAAAATGCCTTGGATCGATTATAAAAAGGTGTTTGATTCTCTTCCACATGGCTGGATACAAACATGTTTGCAAATATTTGGCCTTTGCACAAACATTAAGAAATTTCGGAAAGACGTGGAAATGAAAAACCACTTTGATGGAAAATGATGAACAAATTGGGAATATAAATTTGTGCGTCTGTTTTTTCCCACCTAAGTGCAAAACCTTCCATTTCTCACCACTGAACTACATTTTGTGATTTCCTAAAGAATTTCTCTCCTCTAGCTAGGAGAAAAAGTCACTCGTATATGTGTCAAATCTATCTATAATTAAATATGCATGCACACAGAATTCACACCTTTCAAACTTTTGCATTTGAGTTTGCAAATCAAATCAACAGAAAGTGCACAAAAATCTGTACCCATAAAAGTATCGAAGCCTGAACAAAATATCCGAAAACCACTAACGACTAAAAATGCTAAGCAAAGTGCCTTAAAAATATTCTTTAGTGTAGCTCTCCAAAACTTCCAGATTTAGTAAGGGCCGCATTCAGACTTGCAATAAAAGTAGTTCTGATTCTACATGGTGTCGGTTTCTTAATCTAATCTAACTCACAGGGCTGACTGGCCATTACTTTGGCTTTTTTGATTCCCTTCTCCCCCCACGGACCCCTGGCAAGTGGCTTGACCAAGGATTGTCTTGCTTAGCTTCGATACATTCCTTCCAGCCAATATGCCTTGGGAATAGAATAACAGAGTAATAGAGTTGAAAGGGATCTTGGAGATCTTCTAGTCCAACCCCCTGCTCAGGCAGTAAACTCTATACCATTTCGGACAAATGGCTGTCCAGTCTCTTCTTAAAAGTCTCCAGTGATGAAGCACCCACAATTTCTGGAGGCAAGCTGTTCCACTGATTAATTGTTCTAACTGTCAGGAAATTTCTCCTTAGTTCTAGGTTGCTTCTCTCCTTGGTTAGTTTCCATCCGTTGCTTCTTGTCCGGTCTTCAGGGGCTTTGGAAAATAGCTTGACTCCCTCTTCTTTGTGGCAGACCCTGAGATATTGGAACACTGCTATCATGTCACCCCTGGTCCTTCTCTTCATTAAACTAGACATACCTAATTCCTGCAACCGTTCTTCATATGTTTTACCTTCCAGTCCCCTAATCATCTTTGTTGCTCTTCTCTGTACTCTTTCTAGAGTCTCAGCATCTTTTTATATCATGTCAACCAATATGAGTTGTGACCTGTTTACAAAAAAATGTATGTTTGGATGTTGCTCATGTCAGCGTACAGATTACATACATGTTATTTGCAAAGCCGTTTTACAGCCTGAACAAATTTCTATGCATTTTGAGCTAGCCTATTCTGAGGATATATTTAACATTGTTCATTAGTGAATAAAGTTTCTTCTCAACACGAATAGTTAGCCTATATTAGGTGTTTATAGTTCAGCTGGATTTCTTAGGGTCAGTTTTTAATAGAGTCCTCCCACTGGGCGATGAAAGATAGCTGCCACACTGTTCAGACTGCTGGGCTCCCAGCCAGATGGGGCTCCTATGGAGAGTGTTTCTACACAGAGGCTACATGGAGGTTGCCATCATTTGTATGCTGGCAAGAGTCTTTTCTCGTGCTACCGAGATGGTGCAAATTGCAGAAGCTAGACAACCAGCCTCCACTTGGAATTGCCAGCTCCCATACAAAGCACCCCCTTGTGAGTTTTTCTTCAGTTTGAGCTTAGAAGCAGCTCATACAGGTTTGGAAGGAAATATTCAGTATAAGCTGAAAAAAGGGATGCTGGGAATCTGAAATCATCTACCTGGCTCCCTCCCTCCTTCTCCTTTCCCTCCCTCCCTCCTTCCCTCCCTTCCTTCCTTCCTCCCTCCCTCCCTCTCTCCATTCTTTCTCCATTCTTTCCTTTCTTCTTTCTTTCTTTCTATCCTTCCTCCCTCCCTTTCTTCTTTCCTTGCTTTCTTTCCCCCCTTCCTCCTCTTTTCGTTCCTTCCTCCCTCACCCCTTCCCTCCCTTTCTTTTGTCCTCCCTCCCTTCCTCCCTCCCTCCCTCCCTTTCTTCCTTCTAAAATTATAAAGGTAGTAATAAAAATTAAGCCAAGCAGAAATTTATCAGCCTTTTGAATTTATTTATGCCCATTTCTTCCCCACTGAAAGATGGCCACTGAAAAATGTTCCTGTTTTATCAAAACTGTGTTGGCTTTTTTTTCAGTTTTGTCTGAGGAGGACCCACTACTCAAATAAATTTGGAGCTGGGCTCAGCTGAAGTTGCTTACTTGAAAAAGAAACAGTATGATGGAGATGGAGGTGGGTGATGGAGATGGATGATGGAGATGGATGATGGAGATGGAGATAGATGATGGAGATGGAGATAGATGATGGAGATGGAGATAGATGATGGAGATGGAGATAGATGATGAAGATGGAGATAGATAATGGAGATGGAGATAGATGATGGAGATGGAGATAGATGATGGAGATGGAGAGATGATGGAAATGGAGATAGATAATGGAGATGGAGATAGATGATGGAGATGGAGTTAGATAATGGAGATGGAGATAGATGATGAAGATGGAGATAGATAATGGAGATGGAGTTAGATGATGGAGATGGAGATAGATGATGAAGATGGAGAGATGAAGATGGAGATAGATAATGGAGATGGAGAGATGATGGAAATGGAGATAGATAATGGAGATGGAGATAGATAATGGAGATGGAGATAGATGATGGAGATGGAGATGAAGATGGAGGAAACAGAGATGCATTAATATAATAATATGTATGCTCAGTGTTGTTATATTAGATTTAACCTTTTGAGATTGTTCTAATTAAGGACAAGGGATAACATAGAGAATATATTTGCAAAAGTTAAAAGTAGCAACAAGAGTACGAAAAGAGCGCAGTCCCAAATCTGCTAGAAGAATTTATTTATTAAAAAAGAACCATCTGGTTATGGCCCCACAGTGGGAAAGAAAAATATAGAATTATTAGAAAATGCAACTATAACGACACAGTAAATCAAACAGCATCGGATTTTAAACTTCAAAAAGTTTAGAATTTTTCATCTATTATTCATTACGATTACAAATTCTATCTCAAAATATTTTACGCCACGATCCATAGCCCCCCCCCCCCAAAAAAAAGGAGAGTCCACGGGAGACAGAGTCCTACAACTTAACTGAAATGTAAAAAGCAAACCCATCAGAAACAAATCTTCTTTCTCTACCTCTTGGAAATGGCATACATTGAATACATTTGTTGGTGGTTTTTCTGCTGCCTTTTTTTAACTTAAAGAGAAAAAATAGGACCCTACATTAGAGCCTGTTAGTCTGGTTAAATTGGAGGAAATTAACAGCACCGTTCCAAAATCAGCTTATCTATATTCATGAGGGTTTAGAAACGTAGAATTCCTCAACTCCACAAGAAGACATTCAATCTTCACGTCTCCATTTTCAAGGAAAGCTGCACTGCATATAATCCTTCATTCTAATGGGACAGAACCTTAATCTTCTAGTACCTGAGAGCCAGCCAAGGTATACATCAAAACAGCAGAAATACTGTTGAAGCTCTCCATTTTTCTCTAAGAAGCCGTACCCATTAACCCAATTAAAATGAAGCTGAGCTAAAGACGAGAGACGCATTTTAGTTTACAGACCTCATGAGTCTTTATTTTTTAGGAAGATAGAGGCTAGTATTAAAGTGCAGGTAGTCCTTGACTTATGGACACAATTGAGCCCAAAATGTCTGACACACAGTTGTTAAATATGTTTTGTCTCGTTTTATGATCTTTCTTGCTACAGATGTTAACTGAATCACTGCAGTTGTTAAGTTAATAACACGGTTGTTAAATAAATCTGGCTTCCCCTTTGACTTTGCTTGTCAGAGGTTCACAAAAGGTGATCACGTGACCCCGGGACACGGCAACCGTCATAAATGCGAGTCAGTTGCCAAGCGTCTGAATTTTGATCATGTGACCATGGGGATGCCGCAACAGTCGCAAGTGCGAAAAAAATTCATAGCAATAGCACTTAGACTTATATACCGCTTCACAGGGCTTTACAGTCCTGTCTAAGTGGTTTACCGAGTCAGCCTATTGCCCCCAACAATCTGTATCTTCCTTTTACTGACCTCGGAAGGATGGAAGGTTGAGTCAACCTTGAGTCGGTCAGGATCGAACTCCTGGCAGTGGGCAGAGTTAGCCTGCAATTCTGCATTCTAACCACTGCGCCACCAGGGCTCCTAATGCAACATCAGATCAGCTACAGCAATAGCAATAGCACTTAGACTTATATACCTCTTCACAGTGCTTTACAGCCCTCTCTAAGTGGTTTACAGAGTGAGTATATTGCCCCCAACAATCTGTATCCTCATTTTACTGACCTTGGAAGGATGGAAGGTTGAGTCAACCTTGAGCCGGTGAGGATCGAACTGCTGGCAGTGGGCAGAGTTAGCCTGCGATTCTGCATTCTAACCACTGCACCGCCATGGCTCATCAGTCACTTTTGTTCAGTGCCATCGTAACTTTGGTCACTAAACAAACTGTTGTAAGTTAAAGTCTAGCTCTCACTGGGTGTATATTGCTTTCTATTTTCTGGACAAAGCAATTTCAGTCTAGTAGACATTTTCAGCCAAGAACTGCATATGTCACATAATTCAGTGTTGTTGTGTTTGAGATCTGCCTCTTTAAATTCTCCAGCATCTCAGAGTACTAGAGGAAATTTAAATGGCACATCTGAAAGGCTCAACACACATAGCTACCTTCCTATGGGTAAGGCTATCAGCTGGTAAATTAGCTGGAATTATTCTTTGAATTCCCATACAAAAGAGGGCAAGGAATACAAGGAACATAGTCAAAACTGGATCTCTCATCTTGTTGGGACAGAAATTCCTATCTTGTAATACAGTGATACTTTGGTACTCATTCATTGGTTCCGCAAGGCATGAAGAGTACTAAAAATGACAAGCACCAAACCATATGATTAACTCATGACCCTTTGTTTTGGCTGGAAAGGGTAGTGAGGCATAGTGAGCTATACCAGAGGTCTTCAAACTTGGCCCTTTTATGACTTGTGGACTTCAACTCCCAGACTTCAACTCCCTTTTATGACTTGTGGACTTCAACTCCCATGCTGGCTGAGGAATTCTGGGAGTTGAAGTCCACAAGTCATAAAAGGGCCAAGCTTGAAGACCCCTGCAGCAGAATATAAACTGATAGCAAACGGCATTCCTTACTATCATTGATGGTGTGACCTAGTTAGGGTAATGAAACGTCTGTAAGAAAACAAGCAAGCTCAGAGAGCACCAAGGACCCCTAAGTCTACTCAATTACCGATAAAACTCTGAGAAGATAAGATAAGATAACCTTTATTGTCATTTTTATACTGTGGGCACAATGGCACACATCAAAAATGAAATTTAGTTGCCCGCTCTCAAAGTGAAACACATACATGACACACACCTAAACATACTATGAACAACATATGTATAGACCCACATCCCTACATATATGTAGCAAATAAATATTAAATATTGTCCATCTTGAATGTATACAGCTTGTACAAGGCTCAGAAAAGCTTCCTATATAGGCTCGCTGGCTGAGGAATTCTGGGAGTTGAAGTCCACAAGTCATAAAAGGGCCAAGTTTGAAGACCCCCGGCCTAAACCAACAAGTTCTATCTTGCATGTCAAGTAGCCAACAGATGACGGGGGACAAAATGTTCAAGTCAAAATGTGTCAAGTGCCAAATTTGACAAAGCAGTCGAATACCGAGGTACCACTGTAACTTTCAAGCACACCAGCTTCTGCAATGCCTACTGTTCCTGAAATAAAGTGCTACAGCCTTGATAGTCAGCTGTGAAAACAGGATGCTAGATTAGATCGTAGCTTTGGATCCAGAAGCACTCTTCTGGTCTAATTTCTCCTCAGGACAAGGACCCTCCATGGCCACCTCTCTCCAGAAGTTTGATTCAGGCCTACAAAGATATTCTTCAAGACTTTCTGTATATAGAACTCAAACTCCACCAAATATCACTATTAGAGAGAAGAGTGTATTGATTTAATCTCACCTAAACTGCCTCCAGAAGAGATAATCAGTTCATCAAAAGCCAACAGTAGGAGAAAGAGACCATCCCAACAGAGGTATCCATCCGTCCTGCTGGAAACATTTTCAGAACTCCTGAGCTTTGGTGATTCTATTGCAGGGGTCTTCAAACTTGGCCCTTTTAGACTTGTGGACTTCAACTCCCAGAATTCCTCAGCCAGGCTGAGGAATTCTGGGAGTTGGTCCACAAGTCATAAAAGGGCCACGTTTGAAGACCCCTATTCTATTGGAAGCCCTAGGATCATTGAAGTTACAACTGTCAACAACATACAGGTGACTAGAGTCAGAAGAGGTGGAAGTCATGGAATTTGTAATAACACCCTCCAACACCTGTATTGGATTTTCCTTAAGCTAGCAATTACTACTGAGTTATATCCAGCAACTGCAGTGAAGGACACTGAGTTGTTTTAACTACTTGTCTTGTGGTTTTTGGATAAAACATCTCACACATGGGCACACATGCAAGCAGGTAGGGGATTGTCTGAATATGGAAGCCAATTCAGTAATGCTGATCATAGACTTTACATCGGAAAGACTCTAATGCATATAATCCTACTCACTACATGGCCGCCAATAATATTGTACATTTCTTGCAACACACAGGTACAAATTCTGTGATCCCAATATTTTGTTGCCTGTGGATCACAAAAGGCACAGATGTGACCCTCCAACCCTGCCCAAGAACTGCTGCTCAATTTTCATTTGAAACTGCCAGGAGGGTATAGTCATTAAGAACATGAAGAATAACTATAATTGGGCTTAATTTGAATTAAGCTGAAAATGAATGAAACTGACCTTGATTTGTTCTCTGGCTATTCCAAGTGCAGGAGATGACCAGGCTATGCCTTGAGGGAAGGGGTCAAACATATCATCAATCTCGAATCCCTTCACGCTCAGAAGAGATCCCAGTCCAGCCCATCGTGAATTCCTTTTGACTTTTATCTAGCACCAAATATTAGTAGGTCAGATTCTTGTAGAAGTGCTTTGAACCTTAGTAGGTCAGACTCTTGCAGAGAGCTTAAGCTTGCAATAAATCTTTATACTCATCTGACCGGCCTGGATTTCTGGATTTTCCTGGCACTTGACACAGTTGTTATCTCAGCTCCCACTGCTTTTTGGCATCCATTAAACCAGAATAGGGTTGAAAGTCAAAATCTTGACAGAAATGATGTGTCTGGAAAAAGAACGTTAAGGAAAGGGCCAGTTTGATCCATGGTTAAAGTCCTGAGCTAGAAACCAGGAGACTGTGAGTTCTAGTTCTGCCTTAAGCACAAAAGCCAACTGGGTGACTTCGAGCCAGTCAGTCTTTCTCAGGGCAACCCACCTCACAGGGTTTTTGTTGTGGGGAAAGTGGGAGGAGGAAGGAGCGTTAGATAAGTTCACTCCCCAGAATTATTTATAAAAATAATGAAGGCAGGATATAAATAAATAAGTAAATCTATTTTGTCTGAGGGGAAATATCAAAAAGGATGGCTTTGAACAAAGAAGGGTTTCTGTAGGCTTCTTTGGGAAATTGCTTTAAAATCAAATTAAAGCAGCTTTTTTAAAAAAATAAAATAGGGAATAACAAGAAATGTTGATCACCCATGCAAGAAATTGAAGCATTCCTATACATTCATGCTATTGGGGGATAAATTGTATTATAATAAAACTCTATCTTAATATTCCACAAGGGTCTGCAAAAAAACCTTATTTTTAAAAGGTGGGGCTACTATTAGGAATATAGGAATATTTTTATTGGCCGAGTGTGATTGGACACACAAATTTTTCTCCAGTGCATAAGCTCTCAGTGTACATACAAACAACAAGGTTTCCTTTGTTATATGATATACAGCACAATATACTACATATGATTGTGGCTGCCATCTTGACTTTATCCTCTCAACAGACATCCCTATGCACATCTACATGGCAACACAACACCATTTCTTTGTTGCAATGTGGATGTCCCAGTTATTGTAGTTAATGTGGGACAATCTGCTACGTATGAAAGGATCAACGGTCGAATTGAACTGTTTTCAATTCCTGTTTCCTTCACTTTCCAATTAAGTTGCAATTTCAGTGGCAACTCTACAAGACAGGTGTGATTGTCTAGGCCAGGGGTAGGCAACCTTGGCTCGTGGACTTCTACTCCCAGAATTCCTGAGCCAGCCATGCTGAGGGGAAAGGGAGAGGTTTCCATGCTTAGCCATGCTGGTTCAGGAATTCTGGGAGTTGAAGTCCACGAGTCATAAAAGAGCCAAGGTTGCCTACCCCTAGTCTAGACCCTGTCAGTTCTAAATAATTCACCAACTTTCCCAAGAGGCCAGCAGAAAGGCAGCATCTTCTCAATGTCATGCTACTTGTCTACAATGCTCTCTGCTTCAATGTTTTAGACTGACACTATCCAGCAACTAGTAGTAGCAGCTCATTGACACTCACTATTATACTTTCTCTGTCTGCATTTTGGTTACTGCCTTAAGGGTACCCATACTTAGATTGCCAATTTTCACCTCGACCAAATGATGAATAACTTCATTGGCTACATGTCCAATAATCAATTTTCACTTTTAATGATGTGTGAGTTTTATCACTTAGATTGTTCAGCTTCTGGGCATTTTCAGTTAAATCAATATACATATTTGGCTGAACTATTAAGTGTCACTCAAGTGTAGTCTTGGCAATGAAGGATTCCTTTCCTCCTCTTTCCCTCCCTCCGCCAACATATATAACTTCTTCATCTGAAAAATGGCTTTATCTATATAATGCAGGTGGCAGAAGTTGTGGAAAGTTATTGCTCATAATACTATGGAGTAAAAGAAAATGGTGCACTAGTTAAGGCACTAAGCTAGAAATCAAGAGACAATAAGTTCTAATCCCACCTTAAGCATGAAGGCTGGCTGAATGACTTTGGACCAATCACCAGGAGCTGTGAGTTCTATTCCCACCTTGGGCATGAAAGCCCACTGGATAACTTTGAACCAATTACCAGAAGATTGTAAGTTCTATTCCCGCCTTGGACATGAAAGCCCACTGGGTAACTTTGAACCAATTACCAGAAGATTGTAAGTTCTATTCCCGCCTTGGGCATGAAAGCCCACTGGGTAACTTTGAACCAATCACCAGAAGATTGTAAGTTCTATTCCCGCCTTGGACATGAAAGCCCACTGGGTAACTTTGAACCAATCACTAGAAGACTGTAAGTTCTATTCCCGCCTTGGGCATGAAAGCCCACTGGGTGAACCAATCACCAGAAGACTGTGAGTTCTATTCCCGCCTTGGGCATGAAAGCCCACTGTGTAACTTTGAACCAATCACCAGAAGACTGTAAGTTCTGTTCCTACCTTGGGCATGAAAGCCTACTGGGTAAACCAATCACCAGCAAACTGTGAGTTCTATTCCCGCCTTGGGCATGAAAGCCCACTGGGTGAACCAATCACCAGAAGACTGAGTTCTATTCCCGCCTTGGGCATGAAAGCCCACTGTGTAACTTTGAACCAATCACCAGAACACTGTAAGTTCTGTTCCCAGTTTGGGCATGAAAGCCCACTGGTAACCTTGGGCCAATCACCAGGAGGTGATGAGTTCTAGTCCTGCCTTAGACATGAAGCTAGATGGTTGATCTTGGGCTAGTCCCTCTCTCTCAGTCCTAGGAAGAAGGAAACAAGTGTAAACCATTTCCAAAACCTTGCCAAGAAACATGGAAGGACTTGTTTTCATAGCCACTTGGAATCAAGATCAGTCAAAGGCACAAGATAATAATAATAATAAAAATAATAATTCCATGTTGAAATAAATAAAAAGAAAAGAATCACAGAGATATAATCCATTTAAAACCACCGAATCAATTAATTAACCAAGCATCAGAGATCCCAAAATAACATGCTATTTTTCATGATAGAGAACCAGTCTGATATAGTGGTCAAGGCATCACACTAGAAAACCTGGACACTGTGAGTTCTAGTTCTGCCCTAGGGACAAAGCCAGATGGGTGACCCTAAGCCAGTCACTCCCTCTCAGTCCTAAGAAGCAGGCAATGGCAAAATACTTCCAAAAACATGCCAAGAAAATTGCAGGGACTAACTAGTCCATGCAGTTGCTAGAAATTAATAGAGACTTGAAAGCAGACACACACATGAGAATTATTATAATATTTTTTTCCATATTTTTTTCCTCCCTCCTTGAAAGTTTCTATGTGAGAAGGGAAAAGGAAATGGGGGGAAACCCCCTACAGTTACTTAATGTTGATAACAACTGAGGGGTCAAATTAAAGCAACCTGTTTCCAAATGGAACAAAACAAATAGCTTAGGAAGCTTACCAACACACCATTACAACAATAATAAATTCTACACACACACACACACACACACACATATGGAGGGAGGGAGGGAGAGAGAGAGAGAGAGAGAGAGAGAGAGAGAGAGAGAGAGAGAGAGAGAGAGAGAGAGAGAGAGAGAGAGAGAGAGAGAACTCCAAGAATTGATTCACAACTATGGCAGTTTTGAGAACTCATCCTTTTTGATTGTGTGAGTGTGTCAGATTAGATGAGCTGCTGGTCCAATCTTCAAACAATGTATGGAAGACTTTTATCTTGCTGTGTCATTTACAGCTTTAGATCCTTTTCTCCATCAATTATGCAGCTGAGGGCTATAGCTTACTTATCAGACTATTTCCTAGGCAACATTCTTTTCCCTATCTCTCAAAATCATTCCCATGTGCCATTACACCAGTCTGGACAGAAAATAATTTTCTGGACAGAAAATAATCAAGGAAAGAAGCAATCTAGAACCAAGGAGAAATTTCCTAAGAGTGAGAACAATCAACTAGTGGAATGGCTTGTCTTCAGAAGATGTGAGTGCTCCAACACTGGAGGTTTTCAAGAAGAGATTGGACAACCATTTGTCTGGAATGGTGTAGGTTCGCCTGCTCGAGTAGAGGGTTGGACTAGATCAGGGGTCCATGAACCCCTGGTCCATGGATTGATACTGGGCCGCGACATGCCAGCAATTGGTCCGCACAAACAAGCAAAGCTCCATCCACTAGATGCAGGAAGCACACAACCTCGCACCCTCCAGTCCACGGAAAAACTTCTCTCCACGGAACCAGTCCCTGGTGTCCAAAAGGTTGGGGACGTCTGGACTAGATGACCTCCAAGGTCCCTTCAGCTCTGTTATTCTATGTTCTATTTTCTAAATCTTTCCATAGGCAACCTATATTTTCTTCATTTCCTTCTTCTCTTAATTGAGGGTAACAGGTTTATATTTACTCCAGAGATTATGACAGATGACAGCATGAGTAGGCATTTTCTGCTGTTCTTTGCTCTTTGTTCCTACGCATTTCAAGGTTCATAGAGGTGAGGACAGTCACGGGTTACCTTGAAACTGTCTCTGATGCTTTGGTGAGTGAAAATAGTGATGGTATGGAAAGGACCTTAGGTCATACAACTATTCAACATGAAACGGAAGAGTGGCATTACTATGGAATACAGGAAAATGAGAAAATGTGTCTAAGATCCAACTGTGAGAAATACTTAGTTGTAATCTGCTTGAATTAGTTCACATTTTTAAGTACTGAGAGGGATGCCAATTAATGACAACAAAGGAGGATCTAACACTTTATACCAAAACATCCATCAGTGTTCTTTTCAAACAAGAACAAATGCAATGATTTGACATGGAGGCCGTTGTGTGATCAAAAAGGTACATTAGCAAGTGAGCTATCCACAGTGCTCTTTGTGGTAGGAGATCACAAGGAACTTTATTTAAACTGAACTTAGCAAATGACAACAGAACATGAGAGCAGAACATGAGAGACAGAAAGTAAAGCAGATTAGTCATTCAAGGTGAATACTTAAGAAATGCCATATTAACTAGGGAAAGTTTAGTGAATCTCTTGCATGTGTGAGCAAAATGTACAGTATGTGTTACGTATAGAAGCAATTCTCCATCTTTCCCCTTGACTTATCAGATGTTTATGCATTAAATGTAGTTTTAAATTGGACTATGTGCATGTGTATGTGAGAATAGATAGACCAGTGTTTCTCAATCTTGGCAACTTGAAGATTTGTGGACTTCAATTCCCAGTCAGCTTGCTGGAGTCCATCTATCTTCAAGTTGCCAAAGTTGATAAACACTGAGATAGACAATAAATGAGAAAAACATAGAGAAAGAAATGATAGATAAATACTATAGAATAGAATAGCAAAGTTGGAAGGGACCTTGGAGGTCTTCTATATCATTCCAGACAAATGATTGACCTATTTCTTTTTTAAAACCTCCAGTGTTGGAGCATCCACAACTTCTGGAAGGAAGCCATTCCACTGATTAATTGTTCTAACTGTCAGGAAATTTCTCCTTAGTTCTAGGTTTCTTCTCTCCTTGCTTAGTTTCCACCCATTGCTTCTTGTCCTGCCTTCAGATGCTTTGGAGAATAGCTTGATTCCCTCTTCTTTGGGGCAGCCCCTGAGATATTGGGAAACAGCTATCATGTCACCCCTGGTCCTTCTCTTCATTAAATTAGATCAGGGGTGGGCTACCTTGGCTCTTTTATGACTTGTGGACTTCAATACCCAGAATTCCTGAATCAGCCATGCTGACTCGGGAGTTCTGGCAGTTGAAGTCCACAAGTCATAAAAGAGCCAAGGTTGCCTACCCCTGAAATAGATGGATGGATGACAGACAGACAGACAGACAGACAGACAGACAGACAGACAGACAGACAGACAGACAGATAGATAGATAGATAGATAGATAGATAGATAGATAGATAGATAGATAGATAGATAGATAGATAGATAGATAGAGTGGTGGGATTCAAATATGTGAACAAATATGTGGATGCCGCTTCCGGAAGTCCATTCTGGGCCTGGGCAACAAAAAACCAGCTGAATCCCACCACTGAACTCAGACCACATGAAACCATAAAAGTCAATAAAAGTTACACCCATCCTGCTTTTGTTTTATGTCTTTTCTACCACCAAGTTAAGGATTGGAGCTGAGTTAGACCTTGGATAGGAAACTGATCAGAAAATCCTATGGCTGTGAGCTAGATTGGTGTGGTGTTTTTTTAAATTCTCTCTCTCTCTCTCTCTCGCTCTCTCTCTCTCTCTCTCTCTCTCTCTCTCTCTCTCTCTCTCTTTCTCTCTTTTTCTTTCTCTCTCTTTCTGTTCCTCTCTCACTCTTTTTCTTTCTCTCTCTCTTTTTCTTTCTCTCACTTTCTATTCCTCTCTGTCTCACTCTTTTTCTTTCCTTCTCTCTCTGTCTCTCTCTCTCTCTTTCAAATGTTGCCAAGAAAACTAGAGACCTGTCCATCAAACCACCAGGAGTTGAGCATAATTCAGCAGAGCCTTTCCATAATGATTACTAAATGTGTCTTTGAACATAAAGATTTAAAATTAGCATATGGATCTTGGATGCATTCCCACGCATTCCGCAACATGTAGATATCTCTGCTAAATACAGGGTACCCCATAGGCCTTCCTGCCATCGTCTACCTGTGGAACTATATGAGCATCTTACTGCAAAGCTTAAGGTGGATGCGACCTTTCCACAGGACAGCCCAGGAAGACCTCTGGCATTTTGGCCATCCGTTTAAGACCGTGAAAAGCAAAAACTGTCAAGCACAACACAGAACACCTTGTGCAGTTCTATATGGCTTCATCCCGCGCTTAAAGAACACTTAGTACACGTGTTAAAAACACTGCATTAAATTTACCTTTTGCAGCACTTTTATTGTTTAAACAATGCAGGGCTCAACACCTTCTCCAATTCATTTAGAAATAAATATTTCATGGATCCAAGGAGATTATTGCCTCATTACACCCATTGTGGCTTCATGTCTTATTGTGTATATCATTCAGATTAAATGTCTCTCCAGCACTCCAAGATATTTCTTGTCAGACCTAGAGATATAGATAGAAGAACAGAGTGGGGGATATATTTTTTTCATAGCTAGTCGTAACCCTTCACTGACCTTAATGACAAGTATGCAGAGATCCTTTAGTTAATGAAGCACTTAATATGTTTTATGCAGCCAGTATAATATTCTAAATGTCTTAACCCCCGAAGGAGTTGAACAGGCTTTTTTTGGCATTGATGAGGTAAATTCATTGGTTCGGGATGGCAATTTGTTTTTTGTTTTTTTCTCCTTTCCCTTTTCTAGAAGTTAGCTGCACCCATCATTTGCACTAACAAGGAAAAAGTAAGAAAGATGGATATAAAACAAAGGAACCAAATGAGCATCAGAGAGTGAAGCTCTGGGCTTTTCACTTTATCATTTACAAAACCAGCTAGCTGAAGATTTATAAACATTTAACTCGTCTTTTTACAGGGGAAGTAACCATTTGGGTTGCTTGTTTTGGGCTACAGCCATGACAGATTACTAGCAAACCTTGTTTCGGTGGGAATAAAAATGCAAATATGTCTTGATAAGCCAAAATAATAGTTAAAAAAAAAAACCTTGACATGACCATATGCGGTAACATCAGAACCATTCTGTTTCCCTTCCCCTTCCTAGCCCCCAAACCTGTTATTAATAAGATTATTGTTTAACCTTGGTTGGCTTATAATGCCAAACATATGCAACCTTGGCCTTAGCCACCTTGTCAAGTTAAATGATATATTCAAGTTCATTTACATGACACACAGCCTAATATTAGGGAACAACAATGGTATTGTAGCCCTAACAGGAACGTTGGCGTCAAGCATCAGGAAAAACTGCCAATTTGATTTTTGAAGGCCCTCAAGAAAGCGGTTTATTCCCTCACCTGCCGTTGCGCCATAACGCTAACATTGTTAGCAACATCTGGCTCTAATCAGCTCAGAGGCCCTGATATGTTACTCTGGTGGCACATAAATTTAGCATTATATTCTTTTTTTTTCCCCTGCCCCTGTCCAACTCACCCCTTTTACCTCATTCTTTCTCCTGATCAGGACAAGATAGATTTGTGACGCCGCCGAGTTAAACAAAAGACAAACTGCAAACAAAGTTAGTCATGTCCAGGTTTCATATCAAAAGGGTCCCTGAGATTTGAATAATGGGATTTCGCTCTCAGCTGGAGACTTTAAAAGATGATATAACTGTACAGAAGGCCATGGACTTCTCCCTGCTTAGCCTATATTTAACTTTAGCAAGCAAACAAACAAAGCCTTCCACCACCACCTCAGACAGTTTCAATGCAGCTTTACAGTTTCCACATATTGCTTGGCAGTTTAAATACAGTCAGACACAAATCGGCTGCTGAAATAACGCACACAGGTTACTGTATTTTGGAATTGGTATTAATTGTTTTTTTAAAAAAGATCGCAGATATACAGGAGTATAACAGTTCAGGTGGGCCTCATTTATCAACCGGTCACTTAGTGGCCGTTCAAAGTTATGACAGACTCCCCAAATGCAATCTCGTTTTAAAGTTACAGCTGCTACGATGCTCCTGGGGTCATTTGTCTTTACTATAGTCCCCCCTGCCCCTCTACCCCCCATGCCATCCTGCTGGGTCCTTGCAGTCCTCATTAGCCATTGCACACTTTCCTTTTGAAGATCTTATATTGGGGAAGGAAGATAGGCTGCCCATCCCTGGACTGCATGGCTGCCTCCTGGAAGCAGCCACCATTTTCAACGCACTCACTATTCTGTCCGGCCCTGCTGAAATGGTGGCTGGTTCCAGGAGGCCACTGCACAGACTAGGGATGAACCACTCCATTTTGCTTCCATTTTGCTTTGGTCTTTGTGTAAGACCACCCTGGAATACTGCATCCAGTTTTGGTCACAAAGATGTTGAGACTTTGGAAAGAGTGCAGAGAAGAGCAAGAAAGATGATCAGGGGACTGGACGATAAAACCTAGGAAGCAGGAATTGGGTATGTATAATATAGTGGAAAAAAAGGACTAGGGATGATATGATAGCAGTCTTCCAATATTTGAAGGGCTGTCACAAAGAAGAGGGAGTCAAGCTATTTTCCAAGGCGCCTGAAGGTAGGACAAGAAGCAACAGATGGAAACTCATCAAGGAGAGAAGCAACCTAGAACCAAGGCGAAATTTCCTGACAGTGAGAAATTTTAACCAGTGGAACAACTTGCCTTCAGAAGTTGTGGGTGCTCCTTCACTAAAGACTTTCAAGAAAAGACTGAACAGCCAGTTGCCTGAAATGGTATAGGGTCTTCTGCTTGAGCAGGGGGTTGGACTAGATGACCTCCAACTCTGTTATTCTGCTTCCCTAACACACCTGCACAGTGCTGCAGAAAGTTCCCGAGTAAGCTTTCCTGGAAGAAATTTCTACCTGGACACTTTAAGGATTTCTGAGATCATATAAATTGGTCTGGCTTGGAATTAGTAATTAGTAATTATGTATTAGCCTGATACAGGTAGTCCTGGACTTACAACCATTTGTTTAATGAGCGTTCGAAGTTACAACGCCATTGAAAAAAAGTGTTTGATTTTGATTGCTTTTCACACCGCCATTGTAGCATCCCCGTGGTCACATGATCAAAATTCAGACGCTTAGCAACTGGCATGTACTTATGACAGTTGCAGACTCCCGGGGTCATGTGATCCTCTTTTGCCACCTTCTGACAAGCAAAGTCAATGGAGACACCAGATTCACTTAACAACTGTGTTAGTAACTTAACGCCTGCAGTGATTCACTTAACAACTGTGAATCACT
>NW_015389255.1:91873-94608 GCF_001527695.2 Protobothrops mucrosquamatus
CAGAGAACCGGTTGTTCACATATTTGAATCCCACCACTGTCCTAAGTCTAGGGCTACCTGTATTCTCTTAGGCATGGAAGAAAAGCAACTGCCTTCCCCAAACTGAGCAAACCAGGTTGGGGAAAAAAACCAAACAGATTTTAGGATTGCCCCTAAGTGAAGTAGACATCTGCCACAAGCACTCTCAGCGGACAGGTGACAGGTAATGAAAAGCATACGGCTGCCTTTTGCGTGTTATCTACCTTCCCTGTTAGGTGCAGACAAAATAGCCCTTTGAGTCCATGCGCCAGGCTCAGCCCCAAGCCACCGACTCACACACACACACACCGTCAGATCTGCAAACTCTACCTACACACCATCTCAGCTTTAATGAGTCATATCAAAAGAAGCAGGAATGCCCGGGTCAGAGGGAGCCCTCAATCTATGCTCACAAAATCTCCTACTTGAGTGTTTACATTATGGGCCGTTCATTAGGTAAACTCAAGGAGTGAACAATAGGATTATTATGCTGCAAACTTGAGTAAATCTACCCCACCTTTCATCAATACCTTTTTATGAACCGGGGAGAGTCCGTAGGGATGAATACCATTATGCTACAAAGACTTGCTGGAGGAGAAAGGGGGAGAGAAACAGAAGGCATTGTTCACCACACAATGGCTTAGTGATAACCAAACAGAGGCAGAGGCCTACTGAATACTTCATTATTTCAGGCAAAGGGCTCTGCAGACGAAGAGAAGGGGATAAGCCTTTAGCAGGCCTCTCCTCTGGTTAAACTATAACAAATTTGTACATAGAAATAGAGAGGATGTTGCAGGTTCTTCTTTGTTTTCTTGGGACCTTCAGAATTATTTCATGCTGGCAGCCGAAAATATCTTTCCGCATGGATGTGGATGCGTTTATTTGCATATTCATTTATGTGAATATCCCTAGAACGAGTAACAGAATAATTGGAAGGGAACTTGAAGGTCTTGTAGTCCAAGCAGGAGACCCTTTACCATTCCAGACAAATGGTTGTCCAATCTGTTCTTAAAAATCTCTAGTATTGAAGCACCCACCATTTCTTGAAGAAGTTCTTTTCAACAAGAGACTGGACAGCCATTTCTCCAGAATGGTATAGTCACTAGGGAACTTCAGTGGCTAAAGAGGGATTAGAATCTGAGTCTCTCTTTTCTTAATCCAACATTTTACCACTACACAATAGAGTAGAGTAGAGTGGAGTAGAGTAGAGTAGAGTGGAGTGGAGTGGAGCGGAGCGGAACGGAACGGAACGGAACAGAATAGAACATAATAGAATAGAATAGAATAGAATAGAATAGAATAGAATAGAATAGAATAGAATAGAATAGAATAGAATAGAATTCTTTATTGGCCAAGTGTGATTGGTCACACAAGGAATTTGTCTCAGGTGTATAAGCTCTCAGTCTACATACAAAAAACAAAGTGATAGGTCATATATCATAGATCATAGTTACAATCATTAATCATAATATATAACAAGTGATAAGCTATAGATACCAATAGGAGAAGATAGTAGGAAAGACGAGAAGATCAGAAAGAGGAGAAGATGAGAAGGATAATATCAATACCGCCCTACTACATGGGTAAATATGTTTAGGCCTAAAACAGTGCTGTGGGAATTAAGTGTTCAGCAGACTGGGGAAAAAACTATCTTTGGGTCTAATTGTTTTGGCATGCAATGCCCTAGAGCGGCATCCAGAGGGGAAAAGTTGAAGCAGTTTGTGTCCAGGATGTGTCTGTAGATATTTTCTCAGCCCTCTTTCTTGATAGACAGGATGAAAATCTCCTAGAGCAGGGATGTCAAACTGCCGGCCCACGGGCCAGATGCATCATGGCGAAACCGCACCCACCCATTGCCAGCAATGGAAAAAAAGTCACGACACGTCGTGACACGTCATGTGATGTTGCAAGTTTGACACCCCTGTCCTAAAGGAGGAATTGATCCTTGTTATCCCTACTCTTAATCTAGCACCTTCCCTTAAGCACTCAGCTGCTTAGCCAGCTTAACCACTACAGCACATTGGAATGGTGAAATCTTCCTAAAATTGAGCTTGACCCTTGATGATTTCAAGAACATGGAGTGTAATTGAGCTGGCTTGCCACAGCCATAATGGTTTGCCATGGCTTTGATCTGGGTGATGGTGATGATGAGGATGACCTATATAGACCTGGATTTTTCCTGGTGGTTATTTTGCTATCTAAGGATACCTTTGCGCTGAGGACCTGGTAGAAGAAAAAAAAAACCAGAAGCCTCTTTTGTACAAAAAGTTCAGGAAAAAAACACTGCATTTACTCGCTGAATCCTGACACTGCCATTGGAGACCCATTGACAACATGCACATGTTTTGTCGTGCTTCAAACTCTGCTTGTCTTTGTTGTTGAAGGTGCTGGGGGTGGATCTCTCTTTGCCTTCAAAATGTGAGCCTTCCCTTTAAATCGTCAAGGCCCATTGGATATTCACTGGAGGTGGTCAGCATATCAGCAAGGAGAGGTATAAAATGTTTCATGAATTCCACCAGGCCGATGGATCATTAATAAAAACCAGGAAAGTTTTTTTAAAAGCCTTTTAATTAGCTTCCGAGGTAACTTGGTACATAACATTTTCACCTCCGATTCAGCGCCATTAAACAAAATGATTGGTGTTTGCTCAATAACGTAGCTAAGGAACCATTTTCCCGTAGTTAAACCCCATTAAACAGAAGACAGAAAAATAAAAA
>NW_015389255.1:98041-99344 GCF_001527695.2 Protobothrops mucrosquamatus
GATTGGACAGTCATTTGTCTGGAATGATAGAGTATCTCCTGCTTGAGCAGGGGATTGGACTAGAAGACCTCAAAGGTCCCTTCCAATTCTAATATTCTATTATCTGTGCTTCTCCCTTTCTCATGGTAGTTTCCACCTGTAAGAACCACTCACACTGTTGGGATGTTTAAGAGATGGTCCAAAACACTTTAAAACCAATAATTTTAACTCTCATTGTATTTCAAATAATCAAATCATCAATCATTTGCATCTCTTTAAGGGCACCAGGTAGTCTCCTGCTCAGTGAGGTAACTTCCCATCCATTGAATAAAGGAGGGTTTAGTCTTGAAAACACACCGAAATAACTTCATTATATAAAGAATAAGAAAAAAAACATTGATTCCCAATTCAGCTGAACTAGGACAATGCTAAACTTTTGTATAAGACTTTTTTTTCACATGGAAGACAAAAACAAAGAATTATTTTTTTTGCCTTTTTCCCACCAACTCTCATTTCTCCCAGTCAATGACATCCTGTATCCTGTCATAGCTGTTTTCTTGTTCCGTGAGAAGAATGGCTCCAATTTTAATTCTTCCTCCCTTCCCAAACACAATGCTCTGTTTGCTATCCCTATTACCCACACCCCTTTTGTGGGACATTCCTTGGATCGATTCACATGTTACCATAGCGTAGTTTTTCCTAACTTGCCTCTAGCTGTTTTTGTGATACCCGGTTCTCCGGAAGAAAGCTGGCATTCTTCAGAAAATCTGTCCACCATCATCACCAAGGAAGCCCAGTTGTAACAGGGATTCAGGAGCTTCATTGTCTGCGGTCAGTATTTAGGTCCAGTTCTCTTGCATCTGTAACTAAGATGGAAATGTGTTTTATGTCCTTGAAAAGTTTCTATTCTGCCACTGAGTTCTAGGTTTTCCCATTCTCTCCCTCCAAGTTCCCTGATAAGATATGTTTAGAGCAGCATTTTTCTATCTCGGCAATTTTAAGACATGTGGACTTCAATCCACAAAATTCCAGTCAGTTGGAAAGAAAGTAAGAAAGAAAGAAAGAAAGAAAGAAAGAAAGGAAGGAAGGAAGGAAGGAAGGAAGGAAGGAAGGAAGGAAGGAAGGAAGGAAGGAAGGGGGAGGGAGGGAGGGAGGAGAAAGAAAGAAAGAGAGAGAGAAAAAGAAAGAAAGGAAAGAAGGAAGGAAAGAAGGTAGGAAGGAAGGAAGGAAGGAAGGGAGAGAGAGAGAGAGAGAGAGAGAGAGAGAAAGAAAGAAAGAAAGAAAGAAAGAAAGAGGGAGGGAGGGAGGGAGGGAGGGAGGAGAA
>NW_015389256.1:0-7487 GCF_001527695.2 Protobothrops mucrosquamatus
ATATTATATTATATTATATTATATTATATATTATATTATATTATATTATATTATATTATATTATTATATTATATTATATTATATTATATTATATTATATTATATTATATTATATTATTATATTATATTATATTATTATATTATATTATATTATATTATATTATATTATATTATATTATATTATAATATTATATTATATTATATTATATTATATTATATTATATTATATTATATTATATTATATTATATTATATTATATTATATTATATTATAATATTATATTATTATATTATTATATTATATTATTATTAACATCAAACAAATCAACCCAGAATTCTCACTTGAGGCACAAATGACCAGTTTCAAATTCTCTTGTTTCAAACACATCAAGGGAAGACTGAGCTCCCCGGAAAAGGCTCTGAGAAAAGTGGAAGGAAAGAGAAGAAGATGGCCAGCATCAAAGTGGAGGGACAGTGGTGATGAATGCACCATTGGAAGAGGCAAATGACCAGGTTAGGGACAGGTTATCATGGAGCTCTGTGGTTGCTAGGGGTCAAAAATGCTTTGATGGTACATGATCAATTGAAAAACATTTGCAAATTCATATGAAAAGTTCCAAATGGAGAGCTTATTTATACATTTCCTCACTGTTGGGAAATGGTTAGGCAACCTGTGCACTTAGCTACTTTCACTATTGAACAATTGATTGACATCTCCAGTCCTTTGCATCCTCTGGTTCTCTGTCTTTAAAGTGGACATGGACTAATAAGATAAAGACTTTCTCAAGGCAAGCCTGACTCTTGATGACCTTTTCCAGTAGCAGTGTGGTAGCAGTTTGCCACTGCTTTCTTTGAGAATTTTCAACCAAGTCTGATTTTGCCTAGCTTTGGGAGAAACAGACAAAATACGTGCCAAATTCACCAAGCAGGTGATGCCTAACCTAGTTTAATAATTAATTAATGTTTCTTCCTCATACTTACTGCAGAGACTAATGAGCTAAATAGGATGTACCAGATCATCTCTTGTGTTGTACCTCAATGTTCTTTGATTTGGAGCTTCCAATAAATTAGGGAGAAATAGAAAAAGAAGCCAGAATTCTTTTTTATGCATTGAACATTATGAATCATTCAAAAAGAAATAGGTTTCTCCTTTTATCCT
This sequence comes from Protobothrops mucrosquamatus, assembly GCF_001527695.2. Lineage (NCBI taxonomy): Eukaryota > Metazoa > Chordata > Lepidosauria > Squamata > Viperidae > Protobothrops > Protobothrops mucrosquamatus. The sequence continues at coordinate 1,158 of NW_015389256.1, forward strand.
CCAAAAAACTTAGAGTTTTTGGAATAATAGATTAGCTCATCTATTTTCTGCTCTATGCTTTCTATGGTACGTCCCTTGAAGAATAAATATTATTAGAGAAATATAACTTTTGCCAGAACATTATTATCAAAATATCAATCAACATGGATTTCCCTAGATCTTAGATGAGTTTGAACAAGTCATAGATGGTGTTCCAATGGGTTTAATCCAGAATATTTTTCTTTTTACAGCCCTGCAATTCTTTGTATCAGGGCGACTGAATGGAGCTGAGCATTTGCTGGCTGGATGCCCTTCCTGACATCTATGCAGAGTTCACAGCAGATATTTTCTCTTTGCGCCCTGATAGAGAAACATCTGCCTAGGATTTAACTCTTAGCCTCATGAGTGAGAGTTGAGTGCCTTCATCTCTAGACTACTGTGCCATCCAGGTCCAGTCCAGAATATTAAGCATAATATCTCACCTTCTAAGTGATTGAATTAAGGATTCCACGGTGCTAAGCATTGTGTTCACTGATAAATAAGTACAGCAGGCAGCAGTTATTGGATTCTTGCATGGAGCGGGAGGGTAGAATGGATGAGTTATATTATCTTTTCTAGCTGTAGATCTGTTCATTTTTATCTGAGATATTGATTTTATCAGACTTTGCCCTGTCAAAAGCAGTAAGCAAACAAAGCTGGTGTCTATAACCACTAAAGTATAGCTCTTTCTGATGCAGTTGATATGTACATATTCTGAGAAACTAACTCAACTAAATATGTTTCTCAGCCATGTAGATATCATTGCAATATTATGCACAGTGATGTATGTAGCAAGATGTGATGGTGCAAAAATAATGACATGCACATACTCGCATCATCTTTCAGACCCTGCCATTAGGTTGTTGAATCCCAATGTCTAAAGCAAAGGCATAAGTTTCAGTATTTTCATGGTAATGTGATGACACAAGTGATGTAACTCCCATAAATGCCCACACTTTCAGAGCTAGGGTGCCTTTTTTAGATGATAAGGGCCCACTTGCTCCATCTGATTTTCCATGCTATCCCTTGAAGTCTGAACATTGTCCCTAATCAGGTTGACATATAGAGATATATTAAGCCACAGTTTGTTGTTTTATTAGAACAATCTGATAAATATGCAATGGAAATGTTTTTCTTTTGGTGCCTGGCATTCCTAAACTGGCTCTCCTCATGATTTATGGGAGATGTTTTCCTCCTTATTTGATTGTTTTACTGCTTTATTCCTCCCTTTTGATTTCTGAAGGAAAATGGGTGAAGGAAGTAACCTGAAATCCATCATCTGTAGTAACTTAAGATGCTTTGCCTATGAATATATATGTTTACATTTCCAGTTGCTTATGCATTAGTCTCTCCAGCCTTTCTGAGATGTATAAATGTGAGAGCATCCTTGGTTGAGTGGGGTATCTTTCTATATTCTTTGGTGGCAGGCCCACCAGCAAAATAAAGACTGCAGTAAGCATTGATTATTTGCTTTGGGTCCTTTGTTTGATTCCACTTTGGTGGCTAAATTTGGATTTCTGTATATGCCCTGGGCTGGGGTATATTAGCAATAGCACTTAGGCTTATATACCACTCTATAGTGCTTTGCAGCACTCTCTGGGCAGTTTACAAAAGTCACCATGTTGTCCTCAACAATCTGGGTACTCATTTTACTGACCTTGGAAGGATGGAATGCTTCCTACCTTGGGCTGGTCAGAATCAAACTCCAGACTGTGGACAGAGTTACCTGCATTACTGCTTTCTAACCATTGTGCTTCCAGGGCTTACATACAGAACAACAAGTGAACCAATCATATTTTAGCTTAATGCATTAAGTGAACCTATAAAACTGAATTGAGGAGTAATTGTGTAATATGTGCTAAGTAAATGTGATATGCGAATACAATTTTCATTTGCTTCTGTCCTAAGCTCTGATGTCCTCATTTCCCTAAAACATCTGCTAGAATAAACCCTCTATTATAGGTATGAGCCTCAAGGAACTGGAACAGATTTCATCAGTAAACTATCCCATTGCATTAAATACTGCAACAGGGCTTCAAGCATCAGTTAAATGCAGGAACCACATTTTGTATGCCAACCCAGCATACTGATCGGCCTTTCCAATGCAATCATTCTAATCTTCTCCATTCCCCTTCTGTGTCTCTGTCTGCCCCATTATCTGGTATCAGATCCATAAACACACTGCCAGCTTTAAATCCTTCAGTTAATGTAATCCAACCCACGCTTGGAAAGGAACAAGATGGCCATATATGCTTGTCAGCATTAATCACTGTGGTTCTTAATGCACTCTAATTTGTCTTCCAATGTATTTAACGAGAGAGGGGGTAAGGCAGAGAGCAAGTGGCTTGTATTATTGAATTGTGGGAAACTGTTTTATCTTCGATGAATTTGGGGTGCGGAGAGAGCTGAATAACCAATAAGCTCGTGATCCTCCTTACTCCATCCTCCATCTTTTAAAGAAAACTAAATCTTCCACTTTATCATCCTATTTATACTATTTTTGAAGGAGGTGTGTGGAGTAAATTAGAAGATAATAATAATAATAATAATAATAATAATAATAATAATAATAATAATAATAATAATAATAATAATAATAAAGTTGGAAGGGACCTTGGAGGTCATCTAGTCCAACCCCCTGTTCAGGCAGGAAACCCTATACCATTTTGGACAAATGGCTGTCCAGTCTCTTCTTAAAAACCTCCAGTGTTGGAGCATTCACCGCTTCTGGAGGCAGGTTGTTCCACTGGTTAATTGTTCTCACTGTCAGGAAGTTTCTCCTTAGTTCTAGGTTGTTTCTCTCCTTGTTTAGTTTCCACCCATTGCTTCTTGTCCTGCCTTCAGGCGCTTTGGAAAATAGCTTGACTCCCTCTTCTTTGTGGCAGCCCCTGAGATACTGGAACGCTGCTATCATGTCCCCCCTCGCCCTTCTCTTCATTAAACTAGACATACCCAATTCCAGCAGCCGTTCCTTATATGCTTTAGCCTCCAGTCCCCTAATCATCTTTGATGCCACTTTCTGTTTGTGACTAGGAGGGGGGACATCTTTAATGCCTTGGCAATTAGGGACAATCTTGTCCTCTCTATATTAGTATTTTTGTTCTGATTTCCAGTCTTTGTTTTAATTGCTGTTGGCTGCTTTGATTGAGTAGGACAGCAAGATGTAAATCAAATAATAAAGAACATGGGGAAATGAATATGACTGCTAATTAAATATTTTATTTAAGAAGTTGAAANGCTGTCCAGTCTTTTCTTAAAAACTTCCAGTGTTGGAGCATTCACCGCTTCTGGAGGCAGGTTGTTCCATTGGTTAATTGTTCTAACTGTCAGGAAGTTTCTCCTTAGTTCTAAGTTGCTTCTCTCCTTGATCAGTTTCCACCCGTTGCTTCTCGTCCTGCCTTCAGGCGCCTTGGAGAATAGCTTGACTCCCTCTTCTCTGTGGCAGCCCCTGAGATATTGGAACACTGCTATCATGTCCCCCCTCATCCTTCTATTCGTTAAACTAGACATACCCAATTCCAGCAACCGTTCCTTATATGTTTTAGCCTCCAGTCCCCTAATCATCTTTGTTGCTCTTCTCTGTACTCTTTCTAGAGTCTCAGCATCTTTTTTACATCGTGGTGAACAAAACTGGATGCAGTTTTGCGACATTTATTTATGGTTTACAACAATATCATGCCAATAGCATACTATTGGTTCACTTAACAACCACAACTGTTGTTTAACAATCACGGTGTTTACTTTATGGCTGACATGTTCACTTAACAATCACTATGTATATTTGTGTTATTGGCCTTTTGAATGGTTCACAAATGAAAGTTATGACTACATGTCTTTTGATTGCTAATTTCTCAGAGTGCTAGACATCTAGAAATTATCCTGTATTCTTGCAATGTATTTCACAATCTTTATGTGTATCTTGCTCACAGTCACCCACGCCTTAGTCATTTCCAGTTTTGGATTACAGCAATGTACTCTACATGCCCCTGAAGACCATTTGTAAGGTGGTTTAGAATGCAGTAGCACACATGCAGTTTTGAGTGCCCCATGGTTCACCTCTCCCCAAAGGTATCTGCCCATCCAATTAGTTAAATAGAGTAGGTGTACTCCAGGTCCACTCCCTTAAATGTTGTCACCTGATAGGACCTCAGAGGTATGCCTTCTCAGTGGCTACCCCAGCCCTTTGGAACAGCTCCCACCTGAGACCAAGGAATCCCTACTTTTAGCTTTCCACTAAAAGACAGGCCAAAGAAAGGAAGAAAAAGCCCAGAACATCCTTATCATACACCTAACCAACACCCAGAGAAGTGCCTAATCACTAAAGTAAGGGTCAAATAATTGCACAGCAATTGGTGAAACAATGCTCAAAACCAGTACAGTCTACTCAGGGTTAGTACTGTAGAACTGCTTTTTCTAAATAGCCAATAAATCCTCTCTTCCCCATGTCAATGGTAAGGAAACCAAGCTTAGAGTAGTACGAGAACCCAACAATAGATTTGAAGTTAGACTTTTCAACAGACTGTTGTATTTAGTTTTCCAGATTTATTACTGAACCGTTGTCTAATGTTGCAATCTTTGCTATAGCGGATTATGCTCATTAAATCCAAGAAGAACAGACTGCCTGCCAATGATTCCTGGGGATCAGAAAGTACTCCAAAGCCACTCCAGATACATGTATTAATTTATACACTCTCCCCTACCAGCTACGGTGTAACGATCCCATTCATTATTGTTCCTTGAAATGAGGAATGCATTGTACTAGCTGCCATACAGATGGACAATCTAAAGCTAGTGTTTCTCAGCCTCAGCAACTTTAAGATGCATGGACTTCAACTTCCACAATTCTCCAACGGGGAGTTGGAGTGCACGCATTTTAAAGTTGCTGAGGTCAAGAGACACTGATCTAAGCAATTTGCAGGTTATACAGCAGATAACATGGAGACGGGGAGAGAAAAGGACTGATTTCTGTCCTTGTTTATGACACATAAAATATGCTAGTTATCTCCATATATTACATGGCAGCAAATCTGTCTTGGCCACTGGGATATATTTGCCTTGGTCACAAGTTGTGCAAAGTCCATCAATAAATCAAGAAATACCCAAAAATGAAGCTCAGGCCAAAACAGATGTGGCAACGGTTATTGGGTGGGCAGCTATTCAAGACATAAGGCATTCTACATGGGAAAGTTAGATCTTCAAAATTAATGAGTCCTGCTAATTGATTATTTCCTCATTATTTGGTAGCAATTAAGGCCTGATTTATGATAGAACAGAAGTCATTAATACCTAGTAACTGGAAGGTCATCCATCTAATCAATGGGCCACCATATTTTAGACACTTGTAATTAAAAGTAGAAAATTACAAAACTCAAATGCCAAAAATAATAATAATGCTGCAACTGTTTATTTCAAATTTCTTAGTTTGCGGCTTGCTAGATTACTTAGTAGTCATGTTTACTACTATTTGTTTCTGGGAATTTCTTTCTCACTTTCAAAACAAGAGAGGGGAAGGGGAAAATCCCAACTTTGTGATTTTCATAATCAAGGCTGTTCAGGCTAATTAACACTTAAACACTTAAGCTCATTAGAAGTAAAGCAGAAGAGATAATATTTTCTTCTATAGCTTTCACTTTATTTTATGTAAAGTCAATTGTGGAGGCATCTGGAATCTTGTAATGAAGCAAGGAGGGCTCTGAATGCTTGTCAACTGTTCCAGGCGTACAGATACAATTACCCAACTGTTCAAAGAAGGGAAATGCTTGTTTTCACTTTCATAGTCAGAGGCATTATGTTTCCACTGGAGACAGAAGAGAAGGGCCAATACAAGAAGTAGAGTAGTAGAAGAGTAGAGGAGTAGAGAAGATTATTTAATAGCAGAAGAGACATTCTGTCCCTTCCCAACCCAAATAGGATGAAATTGGGGTTATCTTTAGGTTGCTTACAAAATGGGAAATATTATGAAGAAGGAGAGGGATGAGATGAGGGTTTGCATAACATTTGCATCAATGTTATATTTCAACATTCTGTGTGTGTGTGTGTGTGTGTGTGTGTGTGTGTGTGTGCTGTAAAGCAGTATATAACTCAAATCCCTATTGCTATTATTCTATTCTATTCTATTCTTATATTATATTAGTTATATTATATTAGTTATATTATATTATATTATTATATTATTATATTATTATATTATATTATATTATATTATATTATATTATATTATATTATATTATATTATATTATATTATATTATATTATATTATATTATATTATATTATATTATATTATATTATATATTATATTATATTATATTAT
>NW_015389256.1:10705-12413 GCF_001527695.2 Protobothrops mucrosquamatus
GGGGACATCTTTAATGCCTTGGCAATTAGGGACAATCTTGTCCTCTCTATATTAGTATTTTTGTTCTGATTTCCAGTCTTTGTTTTAATTGCTGTTGGCTGCTTTGATTGAGTAGGACAGCAAGATGTAAATCAAATAATAAAGAACATGGGGAAATGAATATGACTGCTAATTAAATATTTTATTTAAGAAGTTGAAAATTTATTTGTTTGGATCTGGATGAAGAGATAGAGGGTTTGTTTGTTTGTTTGTTTGTTTGTTTGTTTGATGATTTGAGGACTGCCTCTCCCAGTAACATCTACCCACCCTATTAGGTCTGAAAGGAAGCCAATGTTGTGGATCCCATCAGCCAGGACATTTCATCAGCCAAGACCTTATCTGCCATGACTTCCACCCAGTGGAATATCATTCCCCCCCAAGGTGAAGCTGGTTCCAGCTCTATTGGCCTTCTAGAAGGCCCTTAAGACATGGTTTTGTCAACTGGCCTGGTGATCCCATAATATAGTGGAGTCAAATAAATGGATATTTAATTAGAATGCACTCTCTTGCATGCTTTTCCACCATTTGGTTTTTATCTTGTTTTCATCTGTTTATCATTTAAACTGGTTAGTTTTTGATAGTTTTATATATTGGATTGTTCTTATTATGCATACCACCCAGAGTCACTATGTGAGATGGGCAACTATACAAATGTGATAAATAAACAGCATTCTGTGCACCTCAGCATATAGCCATGCTGGCTACATGAGCATGGAAGCATCTTCAGACAATGCTGGCTTCCACGGCCAAGAAACAGAGATGAGCAATGCTCCTTAGAGTCTGGACACCACTGGACAGGGGAAACATTTAGCTTTAAATAAATAGATTTAGACAAGTTTTCCAGAGTACGCAGTTATTCAGGAAGAGGGTATTTTAGAAAAAGCAGCTGCAATCACAAGCAATGCTGCCTTCTACCTGTCTAGGTTAGTTATCCATCTACATGTGATGTGAAGAATTTTGCAGCACTTAGTTCATGTTCTTCAATTGAAAACATGAGCGCCCACAGAGAGCAAATGGTACCATGGTGAAAATAGAAACATCATCACCTTCAACTTTGCTTCTGTTGCAAAGTATCCCTCTACCACTAACAATGGTCCTTCTCCCCCCCCTCCATATATTGTAGGATACAAGGTCATCTCACTAGTTTAGTTGCCAATCACCAATCTACCTTCAGAAAGGTATTATCTACTGAAGAAGTCAACTTAACTGTCTATGAAATGTTGTATACACTTGTTTTACAAACAGGAATATCACCTGCAACATCTGAAGGTTAGTTCAAAGGTTGAAGCTAACTATTAGGATCTCCAAAAGGAAGAAATGGTTGTGGAGATCATCACTGGTAGCATCTACCACCTGAGAAGATTGCCTGTCAGCTTAATGCCTGGGCCAGCCTGATTTTCTTCTATGCCTGGTTTAAACCCCCTAAAGAAATGAATTTTGTTTGTATGAATTGAAACCTGACAGTTACTGATTCACCAGAAGAAGTAGGAGTGACTTTCTTTGACCATCTTAGAGGACAACTGAAAGGTTGGCTGATTTTATTGTCAACCTTATGCATGATAAAAGCAAGATCAAGTGAACCAAACTTTTCCAGTCATTAGATTTGTTCTGCTGCATGAATTTTACTTGATGTAAACTAGAGCCCACATTAAATAATTATTATAAAATT
>NW_015389256.1:12915-43350 GCF_001527695.2 Protobothrops mucrosquamatus
ATTCACCAGAAGAAGTAGGAGTGACTTTCTTTGACCATCTTAGAGGACAACTGAAAGGTTGGCTGATTTTATTGTCAACCTTATGCATGATAAAAGCAAGATCAAGTGAACCAAACTTTTCCAGTCATTAGATTTGTTCTGCTGCATGAATTTTACTTGATGTAAACTAGAGCCCACATTAAATAATTATTATAAAATTAAGAGGCTTCTAGGGGCAAGATTAATAGTTTACTGATTCAGCATTTTTTGCAAGGTGCTCCTGGAAATCTCAACCAAAAGTCTGCTTTTATCATCTGAAGATTAGATGAGCTAGTGACAGCCAACTTGTAATAGACTGATTTACTTATCAAGAGAACCCCCTTCACCCACTCCAATTATCATAAATGACAGAAGACATAAAATATAGGAGTTTTATCTCCAACCTTATTTATTATATGATTATTTTTGTAATTGTCATCCAAAGCTTATCACCATCTCCTTTACTGTCACTTTTATCCTGCATATAGCAACAGCAATAGACCAATCTGTCTACTCCGTTTTTTTTAAAAAAAAATTCACTACAAAAAGGATTTTAAGCCTTTTTATCAATGACAGAAAATAATCATTTTTCCAGCCAACAACATCCACCAGGGTGTCCAGTCTGATTAAATAGCATTGCGTCATCATAACATGAGCCCTGCCTTCTTCTACATGTATCCTAAAGGGGGATTGAATAAAACCCATAGGAACCTGAAAACACCCATGGTTTCAGCCCATTTCTTGCAACTTTAGACACATATAGTAATTATATTTATTTTCCCCTTATTGGTTTTCTAGTCCATTGATTGAAGGGGTGTGATGTCTCAATGGTTAAATATGTTGTGCTTGTCATCTGGAAATCTGATTGCCCATGTTCCAGCCCAAGATCCCTTTATTTGCCCAAGCTCCTGCCAATCTAGCAGTTCGAAAACATGCCAATGCAAGTAGATAAATAGGTACCACTTTCGCGGGAAGGTAACAGCGTTCTGTTCACTTCGGCATATAGTCATGGTGGCCACATGATCACAGAAATTGTCTTTGGACAACACTGGCTCCCTCAGCTAAGAAATGAAGATGAGCATTGGCTTCTAGAGATGGACATGACTGGATTTCTGGGCTCACTTAACAACTGCTGCATTCCTTTAGGGACTACTGTATTTATTTAACAATGGCAGAGTTTGCTTAACAACCACCACATAAAAAGTCATAAAATCAGGTGCAATCACATGGTGACCCACTTAATTATTGATATGCTTATGACTGTAAATGGGCTCAATTACAGTTGTCAGTTAAAGGCTACCTGTATGCAGATACATTATTTTTTTTGTTGGAGAATATAAGCAAGCTTTATTAATCAAGCTGATGCAGCCTCTTAAATGCATGAATGTCTCTTTAAATCCTACTGAAATAAGTTCAGCCATTCTCTTATTCTTTATTTTTCCCATTTTCTGTTTCTGCAAGTTTGAATTCACTGTCTGCAGATTCCTTTCCTGGCTGTCTGCTAGGGTAACTGAGCTGGTATCATTCACCATTGTCTATATTGATAAAGCTGATTGATTTGTAATTTTAAAAATATTTGAAAAGCCACTAGTTTAGAATAACCATTTTGTGTTTCACTATTCTTTGTGTTGTATTCAGAGGCTCTCACTATCTTTAAAATCTTTGGTGACATTATTAAGCTTAATGTTTTCTGCTTCTTCTTCTTTTTAATTCAAAAAATCAGGATTAAAGTAATGTTCAGTTAAATAAAAGAGCTAATGAACTAATCTGATACAAAGCAACATCCCATGTTCCGTCTAAGCTCTACTTCTGTTTCATGAGATTTTTATTGACATCTTCCTGATGCCTCAAAAATGTATTCAACATTAACACTGTTGCCAGCAATCGACCTACATCTTTGCCCAAATAATATTTCCTGCCTGTGTGACAGTGAGCTATTTGTATCAGGTCTCACCTAGTGTTCACTACATTTATGAGCAGTACACTGAGAGCAATTAACATTTAAATTAAATGCAATGAGGATAGCAACAAGGCAGGTGCCCCATCCAGCAGCTGTTCTGCCGTGCTAATTGGTGGCTGTAGATCACAAGCCATGCCATTTTCTCCTGCTAGCATAAACAAAATAAAACAATCTGGATTAAGCAGAAGAAGATGTTAAGAGCACATAATGTCAGCCATTCTTGCAGATGGCAATAAGTGCAGAACATGGTGAGCTGTTTTGCAACAGAAAATTTATTTCAGTCATCCTGGTGTTTTTCCATTCATAATGATTTTGGCACTTCCCATTATTATGGCCCTTTACAGTAGTCAATTAATGAATGTTCCCCCCCCCCCAAAAAAAAAAATTAGCTGCAATGGAGTTTTTAAAAAATGCTGTGAGGTTAAAACCATGATTACAATCTCATTGATTTGTAAGCCAGTACTCATATGCGATCTCTTTTCTATCAGTTTGCTGTTATTTAACATTGTTTTACCAATGGAGGCAATCTGAAGCAGGCTGCAAGATAGCTGGTCTTCAGCATAACTCAATGTCGTAATGAATTGTGTCACATTTCCAGGCTTAAGCAGTTCTCGTAAGTGGTGTAATTAATTTGTATGAAGACCCCAGCCAACTGGAAAGGCAGAGGTATAACACTGCAAATCAAAAATTGGTTGCAAAATCCTTGCCATAAAAATGATAACAATACCAACCAAGTAATTGAAAAGCAGCACATAAGTAAATTACTGGGTGTCATTTATTCATGGTAGTTAATATTGTGTCAGCACTTTTATTTTAAATTATGTTTCCTTCTTGATCCTTCATTCTATATCCTGGGCAAGTCTTTATAGCTTGCCAATGAAGAAAAATATTCTCTAAGATAAAACACTTAAGGGGTCCTTGATGCTCTCTGAGCTTGGTTGTTTTCTTGCAGACATTTCATTACCCAAACTAGTAAATATTATCAGTGCTCCATCAGCACTGATGATGTTACCTAGTTTGGATAATGAAATGTTTGCAAGAAAATAAGCAAACTTGGAGAGCACTAAAGACTCCTCATTTGAACCCTGACTTACAAATATTCTCCTTTATTAATAAAACACATAATGTGAATTTCTTTTTTAAAAAAGGAGGAATAATTAAACTTAGAGGTTGTCTATAACTGCTGAACTGGCAGTGAAGTTAAACTGGTCACAATTTACTTTTCAAAATTCACCATTAGATTTGTTAGCAAATAAATCCAGTGGCTGATTTTGCCAATGTTTTCCAGAGGAAGAAAGTTTTTCCTTCTATTTTTGAAGAATAGTATTTTGCCTTCATACTGACAATAACAGCACCAGAAGTGAAAAACACCTGTGGGGTTCCATTACAATGACTTGAGATCAAGATAATAATTTTTTTTCATGTGATTTTGTTGAAGGTATCAAGGTGTACTATTGCTGACAGTATCTTATTATATTTCCATATCTCTGAAATAAGTGAATTATATTGAAGGAAGATAAGGTTCAGATCACCAGAACTATAATTGTATAATGAAAGATAAGGCATGCATACCCACTATTTAGTCATACTGTGCCTGTATCAGCTCAATAGCTCCAGGTTTTGCTTATGAACAAATTTATCTAGCACCTTCTTGGACATAATTTTTTTTTAAAAAAATGCTTTGATTAAACTAAAAAAAGCCCCAGTGATATCAAAAAGGCAAACTAATTTATTTGCCCACCATTAGGGTGAAGCTTTCTTGTGGAATGAATCTTTTAATAACTGGAGTGACTTTATTTTCTTTTAACCAGGACTCCACAAAAATAAACTATTCAATAAAGGCCTAGTCTAGTAGTTCAAGAAGCTGAATCAATTATTTTCTTCCTCCCAAAATTCATCCCACTCATTTGATTTACATATTTAAATACAATCATGTGTAAAGATTATTAACAACACTAGCTACTGAAAGAAGAGAAGAGTAAGAAGATATTTTCAAGTGGCAGAAGTTGAAAGACAGCAGGAAGACAGTTAAGAAGTCATCCTGTGGCATATAGTTTGCCCCGTTCTCTCCAAACCAATCTGCATTTAGATGTGATAGAAAACACCACAAGTAATTGCCATTGTTGAAGAATGGCTCATCAATCACCAGTCTTGTCATGAGACTTTGTTTTTAAATATGACATCAGCAGCAAGATTGTTATATGACTAAAGATGGAAAGAAAACATATACCCACAATGGAGATTGGATTTTAAAACTAAAGGAGCTAGCTGAGATGGCAAAATTGACAGCTTTGATCAGACACAATAATTTGTGTCCATTTCATATGACCGTTTTTGAATTTCTTACAACAGTGTTTCTCAACCTTAGCAACTGTAAGATGTGTGCTGAAGTTGAGGGCACTAAGGGGTCGGTCGTACAACTTTAGGTGTGTAGAATGTCAACGATTCAAACTCTTTGTGACAGAATGTTCTATTTCTTTTCTTTATTTTAAAACCGAAACTCAAAACTTCTAATCTAACCCAAACTGATCTTTATATAACAACGAAAAAATTTATACCCAATAAATGTGAACTATAAAATAATTATGAAAATAAGCGAAGAGTATTTTTTAAATATTCAGGTTTTTTTTTAATATCAGCATTTTAAGATATTTTATAAATTAGTTCAAAATTAGACAGGTGGTTGTATTGCTATCTCTGAACTAAAAGAAAGTCGGAGGTCACTATTGTTATATTTGTTTGATATATAATTTTCAGTCACTGCAGAGGATTACTGTTATTCCCCCTCTCTTTTCCCTTTATGTTGGCTTGTATTTTATTGTTTGATGTTGAAATTTAATAAAGATACTATAAAATGAACCACAATAGTCTTGTCATCTTTTAAATCTGGAATGGCAGAGACATTTATTGTGTTTTGCCTCAGGCAATTAAATGTCTTGCCTAGTCCTCATTACAACAAATTAAGAATTCTAACAAACTAATTTAGAAAGGTTGAGGGGAAATCACCTTGTTTCTGTGGCAATAGTTAAGCAAGTAAAAATATTTGCTGATTTACTACATGTCCTCCAGCTATTTATTTTAGATCTGAGTCTTCTTCCAAACCAGTTTGAGTTTCAAAAATGGACTGAAGTTTCTTCAAGACATTCAGGGGATAAACTGTTTCTTCTAATCCATGAGCAGGCAATACATCTGAAGAAATGAGAAATATTTAAAAAAATGTTTTTTTAGTCATCAAATGCCAGTCTAGATAACTTGTAACTTATGAAGACCCACATTGTTTGCCAGATGTCTTACATCTCCTTTCAGTTTTCAGGCCAAACTATCATATAAAAAAATAATCTCTTGAGTCTCTAAAATGCCGCTGTGGATAGCTGAGGGGACAAAACCTGTTTAAGTTTAATCTTCAGCTAGCGAATTTGATGGTTTCTCTATAGTTGAAATGAACTGGAAATGTTGAGGGAAGCTGAAAAACAGATGTTATAATTAGATATAGATAGATAAGAGAGAGAAAGAAAGAGAGACAGATACATACACAAACATATGTCAATATAATACACACACACACACCTTGAGGACATAAAAGTAAGTTCATATTTTGTTTTGTTTGTTTACAAGGCAAAGAGTCTGAAGGAAGATTCTATAAATATAATAAAATGTTCCCATAAGAGTCAGCTATGTGAAACAAATACAAATCCATAGGCATATGACATATCATAGGTTGTCAACAAAATGGATTGAAATGTTCTAAGGATAATGAAAATAAAATAAATAATTAAGCAGTGTTATTTTTTTAGACTCCTAGGAATCTATTTAATAAGCAGACTGGTGACATAACCAAGATGCTGCAATAAAAAAGGGTTAATGTATTTGATCTTCGGGTATATTTAAAACTGTGGCTTGTAAATAGGCTTTGACTACAGGATTGAGTCTAAGCATATACTGTACATCAGATATTGCTTAATGAGATGATTGGTTCATCAGAAACAAGAGCAGAAGAATTCCACATTCCACAAACATCTGGAAAGTTGACCAAAAAGAACTGAGATGGGTAGTCACCAACCATTGTCCATAGCACCAATTTATTTCAAAATTGGAAGGATTATGGCTCAGGGGTAGAATACATGTAAGAGATATAAATCACAGCATCTCCAGATTTGGGAGAAGGGTAGACATTTACCCCAAACTCTGCAAAACTAACTGTATAGGTAGTCTTTGACTTATGACCGGTCACTTAGTGATCATTCAAAGTTACGACAGACCCCCCCCCAAATGGGATTTACAACCTGTTTTCAATGTCCAGCCCCCTCATGCTCATGTGACAATATTTTATGCACTTGGCAACTGTCCTGCATCTGCAACCATTTGTAGTGCCCCACAATTTATGATGTTTTTTTTCTGGTTTCCAACAAACAGCACCCCATAGTGAACAATGGGCTCACTTAACAACTGCCACTTTACAACCCTCACCAAAAAGTGTTATAAAATTCAGTCTGGCCATGTGGGTTACCCCCTTTACAACCATCATGACTTATGACTGAAGTTGTGGGCTCAGTTATGGTGATACGTTGAGGACTACCTGTATTGGGAAAATGGTCCAAATGTACAATTCATGTTTTAAAAACCTTTATTCTTTGGTGCATTTCTTTTTAAGAGAGAGGTTCATTTATTAGTCAGATAGAGACTATCAAGTTACATTCTATGATTCTATAAAAATAATAACTAGATATAAAGTACAAAGTAATCCTCTGCAGTGTTGGGGAGATTGTTTTATTGAAATGACCATATAAATACAACAATAAGACTGCTGCAAAAAACTTACAGCTTAATTAATTACATGGCATTTTCAGTGATAACTCAGTCTACCAGGAATAATGCTACAATGCTCTTGAATTCCTTTGTTTGCTTCAAAAATTCATCTCCCAAAAAATAATGCTTTGCTCAGCTGTCAAGATCCCAACCAAATTGGGAAACCAGGTAAACAAGGAATTATTTCCAGGTAGTCTGCTCTGTAGCCCAGCCATTGAGGAGTCAACAATGAAAGGCTTTAGGTAGGTTAATTTGACTTTCCGACTCATTCAGGTTCCCACCAAACCGGTTGTGAGGATGATGATGATGATGATGATGATGATGATAATGATGATGATATCCATTCAGTTGTGTCTTGGTGATTCTATGAACCAGGTCTCTCCATGTCTTCCAGTTTGACACTACTTCTTTGAATTGTTCTATGCTTTGGCTGTCAGCTTTGATGGTGTCAGAATAACAGAACAGAGTTGGAAGAGACCTTGGAGGTCTTCTAGTCCACCACCACTCCCCCACTAAGGCAGAAAACCCTATACATTTCAGACAAATAGATGTCCAATCTCTTCTTAAAAACCTGCAATATTGGAGCACTCGCAACTTCTGGAGGCAAGTTGTTCACTGATTAATTTTTCTCACTGTCAGGAAACTTCTCCTTAATTCTAGGTGGCTCTCTCCTTGTTTGTTTCCATCCATTGCTTCTTGTTCTGCCTTGAGGTGCTTTGGAAACTAGGTTGACCCCCTCTTTTTTGTGTTGGCTCCTTAGATATTGCTGATATAACTGCTATCATGTCATCCCTAGACCGTCTTTTCATTAGACTAGACATATCCAATTCCTGCAATTCTTGTTCATATGTTTTAGCCATCAGTCCCCTAATCATCTTTATTGCTCTTCTCTGTACTCTTTCTAGAGTCCAGCCATTGTGTTCTTTGGTGGCCTAGTTTCCTTTTATCACTAACTCTTTCAAGCATAATTGGTTTCTCCAGTGAATTCTCCCACATGGCATGGCCAAAATAAGTGAGATGCATTTTTGTAATTTTAATACTGTTCTAGCCAGACAAAGAGAGATGTTTTATTCTTATTTACCAGCAGATAAGAGCATATGCTATTCTCAAACAAATGCCAATTGTAAAGTAGACCTTTTGAAATTAATGACCAAATCTAAGGAGTACTGTCAGATGCAAGCAGTAAATATCATGGCTAACCATGAGAGTTCCGATGGGTAGAAGAGGTTCAGGAGCAGAAAATCTTTGTATAACAGTAAATGGTGAGTAACTCCAGCATACAGAGAATAAGAATAAATTAATTAAATAATGTATGAGTTCAGAAATTAATTTACTAAGAACTATTACTATCCCAATTTTTCTTCTTCCATTCTAACTTTTTTTTTTAATGGAGACTTATGGCTGAAAGTAACTGAGTGTACTAAGAAAACTTAGTGAACTGGTTGAATAAAGATCTGATCTCATCATCTAACCACTGCACTCCACAGCAGTTGCCTTCACACATTGCCCAATGCAATAATCCTGCAGCTTTTGATGTACCATGATATGTGAACCCAGGCATTACACTATCTAAACAATGCTTTTTAGTTTTAGGCTAAGTTTAAACTGGGTCCTTATGGCTTGTTCACCAAACCCAAATTAAAACAAGTGATGCTTAGCGTGATGCAGAAAGACAGCCTTTGCGTATGTGATCCTTATTGCCTTAGCATCTGGAGAAAAATACAAATAAAATATGTGATGCAAACAAGTATTTTTTTCTTCTTTCGCTGCACATGTAGTTACTGTTTTATCAAAAAGTGATAATGTGTTTCTCAAGAGACACGGAGTGTCTTTGGCCTTTTTATTTGCAAGTCACTTCAAGTGATTTATCCTACTTTCAGACCTGCCCTTTTTAAAGTAAGTGTCACGTTGGTGTGATTACATTAGCATTAATGTATTTTGTAAAACTGTAACTGCTTAACACAGATACACAAATAGAAATTGTGGGGGGAAGGCACAGTAAAAGTAAGCTTGACTGCATAGTTATCTGTTTGTATGTCAAACTAATTAAGTATTTTGGCACACTAGTGTTGAAAATGTATTTATTTATTTATTTATTTATTTATTTATCATATTTATATAGCTGCCTCACCCTCAGGTGATTCTGGCCAGCATAGAACAAAGTTAAAAATAAAATATATAAATTAATATTATTACTGTTAGAGACCTTAAAATTATAAAAGACACAAAAATAGAATTTTAAAAAATAGATAAGGCAAAGAAGAAATGGTAATTACCAAGGAACTTGTAGGACAGGTGTCTTCAAACTTGGCCTTTTTATGACTTGTGGACTTCAAATCCCAGAATTCCTCAGCCCATGTGCCTGGCTGAGGAATTCTGGGAGTTGAAGTCCACAAGTCATAAAAGAGCCAAGTCTGAAGACCCCTGCTGTAGGAGATGACCACATTTTCAGCTTGGAGTCTCTATGCCCCAATAGGAGATCTAAATCCAGTCCCCCTTGAAGTCCATTGACTCTTATCTTGTGCCAATTTTCTTGACCATAAGTAGTTCAAATTCATGTGTATAGGTAGCACGAAATAAACTTTTAGTTCTTTTGAACTCTATCTGATTCCTGACTTCTTATATCTGACAGAACCATCTCAATATTTTGCCAATCTCCACAGGCCTGCTGACTCAACTAGGAGTTTTTGAGGGACCTCCAGAAAGCTCAAAGACATAAGGTTAGTCACACTTTGGGGAGAAGGATGTTCTATAAAGCTGGTGCCACAGCAAAAAAGGCTCATCCTCTAGAACCTGCCAAATGGAACTCTCTAGTTGATGGGGCCCACAACATTCCCTTTTTTCCAAATCTGGTGTGGTGGGAAGATGTACTCCAAAAGAGATGGTCCCTCAAATAGTACATCATGGGAAGAATGGGGCATAGTTTGAAAGGTTCGGTTCTTTTTCCAAATTTCATTTCTTATTTCAAGTGCACATTGTGTAATTCCAGAATCATTCATTCTTGCATGTCTTTGAGACATTTTTATTTACTGCATTGAAGTTAATGTATATTTGAATTGCCTTTCAGAATGATTTATCCTCTCAACTAGTATCCTAGATCAGAGGTCTTCAAACTTGGCCCTTTTATGACTTGTGGACTTCAACTCCCAGAATTCCTCAGCCAGCGTGCCTGGGTCAAGTTTGAAGACCCCTGCCCTAGATTGTCCTCGTCTAAAAATTGGGTGAGGAAAGCACCACACCTGCCTTCTTTTGTAGGACTCTATTGCTAAACACCATGAAGCCAAAAGACTAAATGGGATGCTGACTTCAAGATGTAAGTTCTACCATGTTCTATTTGCATCACTGTACCACCCCAAGTACAGAGGTGGTGGAGTTTGGGTTGTAAAGTTATGGCACATGTTTGTCCTTTGCTGTCAGGTGCAAAGAATCAGGACCATTTGTGTAGACTGCAGTATAAACAATTAATTGAAACCTATACACCAAAATCTAATCAGCTGATGGTAAGAACTAAATTGGTTCTTACCAATTTAGAGTCAATGGAATTTAAGAGGGGGTGAACTTGGGTCTCTTGTGGGAATGCAAGTACTCTAAACTGATGGTGCATTTTACTCCATCCCACCAGCTCTGCCTTGTCTTCTCCAACATTTGTCCTCCCAATACTTGTGTGTGATGGTATGTGAGAAAGACCTTGGGAGACAGGAGGAGGATTTGCAGCCTAGAAAATGGTCAGATTAGAGGCAGCTTACCTCAGGGGAGGAATGGGAGTATGACAAATGTCTCAGAAATAACCATCAATAGTTTCATTGACTGTAAAGGTGAAGGGGGAGAGATGTACTTTTAGACTTTCAAGATTCTGTTAATGTAACCTTAAAATAAATATAGAGCTAATACTCCTGGGTGTGCTTCTGGAAATCTTCAGGATTTCCAAAACCTGAGGAAGATCTAACTATTGGGGATCCTCCTAACAAAAGAAACACTGTAGAAGTGGACTAAAGAATCTCTAGAAACACCTGTGATTTCCTTAATACCCATCTTGTAATAGCAATAACAATAGCACTTTACGGCCCTCTCTAAGTGGTTTACAGAGTCAGCCTATTGCCCACAACAATCTGGATCCCCATTTTACTGACCTCGGAAGGATGGAAGGCTGAGTCAACCTTGAGCCATTCAGGATCGAACTCCTAGCAGTGAGCTGAATTGGTCTGCAATATTGCATTTATATGCTGTGCCACCACGACTCCTTGATGCCATCAAGATTTTAAAAAAAACAACCAAAATCATTCTTGAAAACATTAGGAAGAAAAATGAAACACTGTCAATGGAGCAATGTCCTTCTGCATGCATGGTGAGATCACACTTGCAGCACTATACATTTTCGGTCATCACACATTAAGAAAAGGATATTATAAAGTAGGGAAGGGGACAAGATGGTGATCGAAATGAAACAGTTTCCCTGCAAAGAAAAGCAATTGAAACTGGATAGAAGGTAGCTTAGAGAATAAGGTATAAAAACTCATGTGTGGTGTGGAAAAATGTGGTCATGGCTGAACTTTGTCATGCAGCACACTTAATTCACAGCTCTCCACTAAATACAAAAAGGTTCAGATCCAATGAAAAGTAGTTCTTTAGACATCTGTTAATTAAACGGTGGAATTCATTGTCATAACAAAGACAAGGGACATCAATTACAGTAAATGCCTTTTTTAAAAAAAGAAACTAGAGAAATTCAAGGAGGATCCAACACTTAATGGCCGCTTGCCTTAACATTTACAATCTTTCCATATCAAAACCAGCATATTATCACAGCTGACTAACTGGAAAAACAGTAGAAGAAGTTACTGCCTCCCATCCCTGCTTGTGAACTTGCTGAATGGATCTGGTTGGCCACTGGGTGAGGCCAAAACAGACTAGAGGAAATCTGGTTGACATTTTGGAAATTTCCCTGCCTCCAGTTCTTTCCTCAGCAAATCTTGTTCTCTGCAGGAACATTAATCATGAACATCCCCGTGGAAGCAAAGTCTCTGCCTTAATTAAGAACTAAAAGGCTGCATTTCCTAAAACAAAAACACGCTGGATCGATCTTGTCTGTGTCACCATCTGAACGCATTAGGAAAAGCTATTGATTATTTTAGCAGTAATGAGATTTGCTGGTTTGCTAGGTGGAGCCCCTAACAGCCCTAACAATAGTGGTCTAAAGTTTTCAAAGAGAGCACAATACCTCTGGGCTTTATTAGCCAAAAGACTTTGATTCTTGTATCATATTTTCTTTCTCTGTGTGTCTCTTTTTTAAAAAAAAAATAGAAATAAAAAGACTATTGCTTAGGTATCAATTTATTCTAGATGTAACTGAAGTCATCAGAAAAGTTACTTTCCAGTCATTATGCTCCTGTAATTTCTCTTGAATGCTAACAAGCCACTTAGGAAATGGAATCAAAGCCAAATGAAATAAATAGATGCTTAATGTATGTACATGCCTTTATTACTATGCCTGGTCTAATATACTAATTGAGAACTCATCCTCCGATTGTGTCCCCTCATGTAGCCAAAGTGGCACCATCCAAGCACAAGAGAGTAGTATAAGCAGACTTGGGTGGGTTGGGGGGAGGAAGGAGACATGCCCTAAAGAGCTAATTGTGGACTGAGTCTGCTAAGTGAGCACAAAAAGCTGACAAGTCACAACTTTAAAGCAACTAGTTTGAGAAAAGAAACATGCTGCATGATTTTTGTGGGGGTGACATTTTTGTTATATCTTTGGGGGGAGGGGAGATAGGTTAGGCTGATTAGTGCATCTACCTTATTAATGAAATTGAATATACCTGGGACTGTGACAAGAAACAAATCTGCCTAGAGGAGGCCGGATGTGTCATGCCAAAACACCGCCCACCCCATTGCCAGCAATGGGGGAAAAGTCACAATATGTTGCGCGACATCACGTGACGTCGCGAGTTTGACATGCCTGGCCTAGAGATTCTTCAGATCAGGATTTCTTATTTGACAAATTTGTTGATCCCTCATCCACTTCAAAATACCTCAGAGAGCAGAACTTTTTTACTGATAATCATAGTTGTTTCTACAAAAGACAAACCTGACTGAAATCTGGAGCATCATTTTTAGAAGCATTTTGTTTCATGAAAAGTTATTCAGAGACAAAAAAAATACTCTTAGAAGAAGTTACATTTTCTGGAGCAGGCCAAGCTTTGTACTTCATTTTCCTGTTAGTTTTCTGTTCCTATCCATAATTAAGTGGCGGGAAATGAAAAGAGTGGGGTAGTAGTTGCCCAATTGAAATTTGTATAGAAGATAACCTTGAATTTCCTCAGATGATCTCACCCAGGAAGGAAACCAAAGGGTTGCTGGAGGTTTAAAGAAGCTACCTACTTAATTGGCTTCAAAAGTATCTTCAAAGACAGAAATAGAAATAATGCTGATTTTAAAAATGTAAAATAGTATAAAAATAATTTGATCTATAGCACCAAATGTATTATGACTACTGAAAAGTTGCGGCTGGATGAGACGGTCTCACACCTTTTTCTTGTAATGTCTTTTGATTAGTCCCTGGTGCTGTCTGACAGTTGAAGGGATAATGGAAATTGGCAGGAGGGATGAAAACAAAGAGTATGTTCTGAAAAATGCCTGGAGTCTTGGCCAGATATTCTATATTTAAGTATTTTGGTACAGATATGGTACTATTCTTACATCATAAAGCTTCTATGTACTCTAAAGTAACTTAGGTATTGTTGCAGAAATAAATTAATCTAGACAACCTCACTGAGTCCTCATTTCAGAGATGTTTCCTAACTAAAACAGAGAAATAGAATGATCATGGATGGGCAAAAAAGCAGTGGGAGTGGGAATGACTTTTGAATTTCTACTGTCATCCCAATTGAGTTTCCTTGTGAGAAACTGGTGGGGAGCATTGGAAATTTTCCTTCCTCTCTTGCCTGTTTGCTTGCTTGCTCCTCCTTCCTTCTTTCCTTCCTTCCTTCCTTCCTTCATTCCTTCCTTCCTTCCTTCCTTCTTTCCTTCCTTTCTTTCTTTCTTTCTTTCTTTCTTCCTCCCTCCCTCCCTCCCTCCCTCCCTCCCTTCCTTCCTTCCTTCCTTCCTTCCTTCCTTCCTTCCTTCCTTCCTTCCTTCTCTCCCTCCCTCTCTATAATTCCTGCTGGCTGGCATCCCATTTATTCTGCTTGTTGGAAGTTTGCAGAGAGAAAAGCAGTATGGACAAGTCATAAGGAAATCAATGGAGAAGTCCAAGGCCAGCGGGCAGGCAAGTAGCCCCTGGTGGGGAGGAGAGGAAGTGAGAGGGTTCCCCAGTCTGCAGGTTGGGAAGGGTATATAGGAGTATGCACTAGAGATGTTGCACTGGTTGGGAAGGTTGTGTGGGGTGCATAACAGATGCCATGTGGTTCAAGGAGGGTGTGCAGATCATGGTCTAGGTAGAAAGAGTGCATAGAAGTACATGAGAGATGACATGCAGGTTGAAAGAGTGCCTGGGAATGGTGTGGGTCAGGAAGAGTACATGGAAGTTCTTGGGAGTACACGAGAAAGATCAAGCAATTGTGAGAGTGGCTGGGAAACTGTCACGGGACATTGAAAATCAGGATCACATAGCCACAACAGCCCACAGCAGCAGCTAAAGCAGCCACAACTTCCCCAAATTTCATTCCCTTGAGAGTAATGGGTCCCAAATTTTGGACACATTCTATATTAGCTCATTTAATTACCTTGGTTTAGAAATTGTTGCCTTGAAGATGCACTGTTCACTCACTAAAGGTTCTAGAAATTAGCATTTTAGTAGTATATAGATGATTACAGAGCTGTAACACTAAAATTAATCTCTCTGTTGTACACTCATGTACATGGAAGTAGATACCACTTATTGGGAAATAGGTCCTAATAAATAGGGTTTATTTGTGAGTAAATAAAGGAATCAAAACAAGTTCATCCTAAAGGTCAGACAATTCAATCCCTGAAAAATGGAATGATAGGCTGCATGCCAAGATAGTTATCCAGATTCTGCTTCAATATCTCCAATGAATAAATGCCAAACATCTCTCAATGCAGCCTCTTCTATTCTTCCAAAGGAATGTTTCTCCTAATGAATACCTGTCAATATGTTAGGATCAGAAATAGGGACAAATTTCAACAGAGGAAAATAATCATCAGCATCATCAAGTTAGAAGGGACTGTGGAGGTCTTCTAGTCCAACCACCTGCTCTGGCAAGAAACCCTACACTATTTCAGACAAATAGTTGTCCAGTCTCTTCTTAAAAACTTCCAGTGTTGGAGCATTCACAACTTCTAGAGACATATTATTCCACTGATTATTTGTTCTAAGTGTCAGAAAAATTCTCCTTAGTTCTAGGTTGCTTCTCTCTTTGATTAGTTTCCATCCATTTCTTCTTGTCCTGCCTTTAAGTGCTTTGGAGAGTAGCTTGACTCCCTCTTCTTTGTGGCAATCCCAGAGATATTGGAACACTGCTATCATGTCTCCCCTCATCCTTCTCTTCATTAAACTAGACCAGTGGTGGCGAACCTATGGCACAGGTGCCAGAGGCGGCACTCAGAGCCCTCTCTGTGGGCACGCGCGTCGTCGCTCCAGTTCTAGGCCTTCAGCTGGGTTTTATAAAACCTTTTCTCTTTAGGCCCCCTCCGCCATATGCAAAAAAAAAAAAAGGTTCAATCAGTCAATTTCAACTTCTCGCGGGGGGGAGTTCTTGCAAAGTTGGAATTGACTGATTGAACTTTTTAGTCCCACCCAGTCTGCCGTTACCACTGCAGCTATGCCCACCCAATGGGCCACGCCCACCCAATGGGCCACACCCACCCGGCACTCGATGATACATAAGTGGGTTTTGGGTTGCAGTTTGGGCACTCAGTCTCTTAAAGGTTCGCCATCACTGAACTAGACATACCCAATTCCAGCAACTGTTCCTTATATGTTTTAGCCTCCAGTCCCCTAATCATCTCTGTTGTTCTTCTCTGTACTCTTTCTAGAGTCTCAACATCTTTTTTACATCATGGTGACCAAACTCGATGCAGTATTTCAAGTGTAACCTTACTAAAGCATTATAAAGTGGTATTAACACTTCACATGATCTTGATTCTATCCCTCTGTTAATGCAGCCTATCTGCCTATATAACACCACCTATCTCCTGTTTACAACACAATCCTTTCAGCAGTTCCAAAAAGTTTCCATACCCATTTGCACTATTCAGGTGACCTTGAGGGCATAGATAAACCTCCAGGTGGCCTCAACAACTCTCAGAAACAGTGCTAACGACCAGATGACTGCAAAGAATATAAATCCTTCCATCCTCCACCATTCAGTCAGAACTGAAGAAAGTTCTTAGATGAGAAGCAAAATGTCTTCAAGGAAATACAAAGTCCAATTGCCTCTTGAAAAAGCACCTTTGGGAAAACTATGACCTGGATGACTGAGAATCTCCATAGACAAATAGGGACAGTTTGTCCAATGCACATATATAGCACATCATGCCATTTTTTTTTATTTATAGCATTTATTATTTGTTTCCCATCCTTAAAAGGGCTTAAAAGGGATGGGTCCAACCAAATTATGCTGACTGGGAATTAAATGGCTTCATAAATAAAACTCTGATGGGGTTCTCACATTAATCAAAAATCTTTTGGCCTTTTAATGAATTTGAGAAGCAAATTCTCTCTCATCAATCTGAGTGAGAACCAGCATAATTGTACATTGTTTATCAGAACTGATCTCACTAGTGAAATTATGGGTTTCTGGACAGACTCTTAGTTAAGGAGAGACAAATAGCTCAGATTCATCCACATATTTTCCTGCTTGAACAGAGATTTGAATCTAGGGTTGTTCATTCCAAATATAATTCTCTAAATCATACATTTACTGTAAATGTGCATTCTTCAAAACAGAAATGGGGAACAATTTGGTAGTTACTGACTGCCCTTCTATATTAATATTTGGGGAATATTGCTCAACTGGTATTGCTCAAGGCCCATTTTGCTTTAAAACCTGAATATTCATGTTGACTAGGATATTTCCAAAAAGTTAAAGAAATACAATTAGCTTAATGAGCTATTTCCATCAAAGGGACTTTCTTCCAGGAACAGGGAGGAAGAGAAAGTCCTGTTTTTATGATGATCAGAAAAGATGTTTTCTTTCATGAAAATTCAAATATAAATCATTGACAAATAGCCTAGAAAGAGTTCCGGTTTTATAAGCATTTCTGAGATTGGTTTCAATGAGATAAGCTACAGACATCACTTTGATGTCACACAGAGGCTTCTGTGTGTCTCTTTTCATGTTTTTTTTTAACAAATGAAATTAAATAAAAATCAAGGCACAGGAAATTTAATCACTAATCAGCCTAATGGCTGTATCCTTTTCAAAGTCATGAACCAAGTACCCGATAAATGATTTGTCAATGTCATTTCATAAATGCCTAAAGAGTCTGTGTAATTATTAGGCCATACCTGTCCATGGATATGCTTGGATTCGCCTCATTATTTTAAATGTAGAAGAACATTTCTGCTTCCAAGAAATCTCTCTCTCTCTCTCTCTCTCTCTCTCTCTGTGTGTGTGTGTGTGTGTGTGTGTGTATGTACCTATGTGTACCTATGTGGAGAGAGAGAGAGAGAGAAAGTTCTGGAAAAACAGTAGATCTACCTTTCATTTTAATGAGGTGAAGTCATATATTTGTTCAAAAGAAAGGGACATAATAAACCTATGAAAAATTATTAACAGAAAAGGTATACACAAAACAAGTATGCAGAATGTTTTAGTGCCCCCAGCCAACGTGAACCAGAAATAGCCATTTTTCTCAATCTACTTGGATTTCTGTTTCTGATTTATATGTTCTTTTTTCAGTCCACATCATTAATTGCCATGGTACTTGCAAATGATATTGCTAATTTTTTTGTGTGTTATTTTTTATACCACTTTTATTATTTTTATAAATAACTCAAGGTGGTGAATATACTTAATACTCCTTCCTCCTCCTATTTTCCTCACAACAACTCTGTGAGGTGAGTTGGGCTGAGAGAAACTTTGTGCAACTGGCCCAAAATTACCTAGCCAGCCTTCATATCTAAAATGGGACTAGAACTCACCGCCACCTGGTCTCTAGCCTGATGCCTCAATCACTAAAGTGTCAATGCTCCTGTCATGGTTTTCACCAAATTCATAGGAAAAATAATTGGGTGGATGATTCTGCCAAATTTCTCCAGAAGAAGAAGGAAATCAGCAATTTCTCGAGCATAGGACTGTCACTTTGCAGTGATGTTGCTTCTGAAAAGAGCCCTCATGGAATGAATTCTTTTTGGATATCTTCCATTATGATTTAATATGGAAGCATAAAAAAGCCAGGGAGACACAGACTAATGGAGATGATGAAGAAGGATAGGATATTCACATATATGCCTCACCCACCTAGTAATAACTAAGTAAATCCAAGAACATGTGTGATGTTTTTCTACTTTCTATTCATTTCTATTTTCATATTCTATTTTTATTCATGCTTTCTATATTGCCTGAAGTAAACAGCAACATCTAATATATCTTGTTGTGTAAAAGACTAGAGGAGTAAAAGCTTCATGATTTGGAGCAGCTGACACTACAAATTTGCTGAAGAATTCCAAAAAGTCTGGGAGAGTTGATAAAAAATATATATCCTGGATACTTGTTATAAAATAATATAGCATGCATATATTTATGTATATGTATATATACACACACACATAGTTTTATAGTTGCAATTTAATTTCATGATCTTCTGTTTTCTCTATCTCAATGGAATAAAGTGAAATAGAACTGTTCCAATAAATAAAGATTTAGAATATTCTGTCAAAATAAATGACAGAATAAGAATAACAGAGTTGGAAGGGACCTTGGAGGTCTTCTAGTCCAACTCCCTGACCGTATAGTTCAGCATTCTGTATCTTCAGTCAGATAGCTCAAAAGAACAGATAGAAAATTACCCCCTTCTCTGTCGTCCACTAATAACTAGTATTTAAAATATACTACTTGGGACTCTGGAGCTGCTGTATAGCTCTCGAGATGAGTAGCATTGCTAGTTCAAACCTAATCCCCTCACTTTAAAAACCCAATCAACAGCTGGGTTACCATTGGAGCTATGAATGAACTCTTGACACAAAGAGGTATTAATGCACAGCACTACTGAATAATCCTCATTTGCCCATAGATATGAACACTTCTATTTCTGATGAATCTGAAATAGAGATCTTCCAAAGATATTGCCAAAAAAATATTGGAAGAATACTGCAGGATCAGACCAAAGATCTCTCAGAATCAGCATCTTGTTTTCCATAGAGTTTGCTGTCTCTTGGTGTGACAATCCTCTTTAGTATTATTTTGCAATAATTGGAGATCATGTAAGTAATGTGCTTGGATTCTATTTCCTTCAGCTATCTGAAGGGCAGCAAACCAAGACTAATCACCATAACCATCTTCGTGATACATAAATCAGATGCCGAAAGCATTCATTTTAGAGAGTTGTGTTCCTGCCTCTCTTGATTTCAGCCACCCTTGAGGAGACACAAAGCACATCTTAAATGGAGCAACCTAGGGCTATTCAAAAAAAATGTAAAATCCCTAACAGCCATTAACTGAGCACAGAGACACATTTCCTCCTTCCAATATGGCAAGCAAACCAGAAATCAGGAATGAATTAACACATTAGGAATGACCTCAAGCATCTGTGGCTCATAGTAAATGCTATCCAGAGTAAGAGGCTGCTTAATAGGGCCATCTGCTTCCAAACGACCATGGAATTTGGAATTCTGTTCTGCAAACTTGGATATCTACAAGCCTTTTCCTCCCATTAAAGGTCTCTCAAAATATTATTAAAATCAAGGAAGGCACTTTTTCCACTGGACTTGTAGTAGGAAGGAGTCCGTCTCCATGAAGGATGCCAGTCTTTGAGAAATTCAGAATCTCTTCTCAGTCTGTGTCACTGACCTATAATAAAGAATTTGATTTGATTTCAGAATGTCTCCTTTCCTAGAAGAAATTTGCAAAAAAAAAAGAAAAGAAAAAAATCAACTGTCAAGTACTAATGGATGGAGGGGGGACAATTGTTCGTTTTTATTTTTTTTGAACTACTCACCTTTGCACGTTTATCTAGTTCAGTTTCTCTAAATTACTCCATTATGCATAGCTAATTTTACTTTAAAGTTCACAAAAAGGTATCTTTGTGAATATTTCGTGTGCAATTTTGCTTTATGTGGCTTGGGTATTTTACAAAAAAAAAAATACCTAATGTGTAATTTTCTTTTCATGAAAACATGCATTTCTGTGCAGACCTTTTCCTAATATGTGTTTGTTTGTTTCTATTTTTAATGACAAACCATATTGTAAAGTTTGTAAAAGAGTGATTTTCAATAGTTAGCTAACCTTCAGTTCACGTGTAGGTTCAACAGAAAAAAAATTAGTCAGATTTGCATTTAAAGGAAAACTAATTAGATTCCATCTTAGTCTCACCTGCTTATAAAAGATAAAAAATAAAATAGACTATAGATTCTCTCCATTCATCGAAAAAGGTGTTTACTCGGTCAGACATTGAGGTAATAGTTTTCTCTTGTTTTACTCCGATTTACCCTTTAACACGAACTCTTATACTTTGTGAGGATAAAGTAACACATGGAAAACAGTCATAGAACATTCTATTCACAGGTTACAATCAAGCAAGCATTTAAAACAATAATAAAACATCACTACTTATGTTTCCAAAGCTTGCAAATTTTTTTGCAAAATACTAACTTTATATTTTCTCCCGTAAATTGCTCCCCCAAAGTAATAAAGGATTGCTACATCATCTTCTCACTTTCCCGATTTCATTTATTTATTACACTTTTATTCTGCCTTTATTATTTTAATAAATAAGATGGAAAACATATATAATAGTCCTCCTTCCTCTTATTTTCCCCATAACAACAATCCTGTGAGGTGGATTGGGCTGAGAGAATGTGACTGGCCCAAGGTTTCATGCCTAAAAATGTTACTAAAGAGTTACTATTCACAAGTAGCTCTCAGACTATCTGCATAAAATTGGATGTGATCCATCCCAATCATATACAATTGTGCCTGAATATTGCCTAATTTTCACCCCCCAAAAAATAAAGTTACAGCACTTTTGTAACAGTGTTATACAGTAGTTGTTATTTAAATGAGGCCCTTCACCTATATATTTGAAATTGGAAAGTCTTCATTTCCTTATAATTTTCAAATGTCCATGCCAATTTAATCCTATTTTCTGCTTTATTCCCTAGTCAAGTGGAGACAGACATTATGGCTCAGAAGAAATGCCTGTGTGAATTGGGCAACATTGATCTGCTTGTGGTAAAGCATGCATACTCCTAATTAAAATATTAATCCAAGCACTTTCTCCCACATTCCTTATAAATTATCCAAAGGAATTGAAAATATGTCTTCTGGAATGATGTAAGAGACAGTATATATTCATTTCCCAATAAATCTGCACATAGGCCATCTAGACTGCATTCGGTGAAAAACTCGATGCTATGTCTAGGAAACGCTGAATAATTGGTAAATATTGTTTTTTTATATGATATAACTTCTCTTGAATGTTTATGTTAGATATAATCTCTTCTGTTTTATTACTTATTTTATTTAGTATTCTCTACTCTAGCTGCCATCTGACTTTGAAATGTTTTCAAACTAAAGAAAAGTAATTATTCTGGATGGTGTTGGAGAAGAGTCTTGAAAGTCCCTTGGACTGCAAGGCGATTGAATCAGTCAATCCTAAAGGAAATCAAACCTGACAGATCTTTGGAAGGACAGATACTGAAGCTGAAGCTCAAATGCTTTGGCCACCTAATGAGAAGAGAGAATTCATTGGAAAAGACCCTGATGTTGGGAAAGATGGAAGGCAAAAGGAGAAGGGGATGGCAGAGGATGAGATGATTAAATAGTGTCATCGATGCAATTAACATGAATTTGGGCAAATTTTGGAAGCCAATGGAGGATAGGAGGGCCTGGCGTGCTATGGTCCATAGGGTCATGAAGAGTTGGACATGACTTAGTGACAGAACAACAACAACAACAACAAGGAAGGATAAGCCTTCAGTAGCTTTTCTAAGTCTCTAGAATCCCTACAAATGTTTTGGAATAAAACTCCCTCATCTCAAACTGTTGGACATGATGCTCTGTGCTGCATGGAGTTCAACAACATCTACAGGGACCCAGACTGGAGAAGGGGAGTTGGGTTTCAGTCTGTGTTAAATTGCTGACTTGTTATTGGTGTTATCGTTGGAATGGGACCTTAATCACCTATATACATTAAGTCCTAAAACCCAAACCCTGGACCCCAAGTTATACAGGGTCCGTCCCTTGAGACTGTTCCGTATGTATTATGGAGTGTGAATCCTTGTACATGACCGACCCGTCGTAGTTAAATTAGTTTGTCTGAGCAAGATGGGCCATCTGGTTGCATTTACGGGATAAAGTCTTTTCTAAAAACCATTAACTGTAATTGAAACTCAGTCAGAACAGAACAAAAACAAATGATCATTGTAATTTTTTTTGTACCCGGAATGGTACAAAATATTAAATGGGCTTTTATTCTGCTGCAGTTGTGGCACCACACATCTATTTGCCATTATCGTAACAGAAAGCAGTATTAGCATCAGCACCAGATGGATACCCTGCCAATATGAAATCTTTCTCCTCTTTGCT
This sequence comes from Protobothrops mucrosquamatus, assembly GCF_001527695.2. NCBI lineage: Eukaryota > Metazoa > Chordata > Lepidosauria > Squamata > Viperidae > Protobothrops > Protobothrops mucrosquamatus. The sequence goes on from NW_015389256.1 coordinate 35,407, forward strand.
TGCCTGCTTCCAGTGATGCAAAATCACCAGACACAAAACAGAATGGGACTTTAACATGTAAATGTTTTGCAGACTCACAAAGGAGGCTGTATTCAAAATGGCTCAGTATTCACAGATGTTGATGATCATCTCCAATGATATTTTTACATTGGAAGTAACAGCATAATTACAGTTGAGGCTGGCAGTCAACGTATAAAAGATATCATGCTGTCTCTAACTCAGAAATTGGAAAGCAATATGGCCATAGGTTAGAGCTTTATAAGACGTTTATCCTATTCATTAGAAGGAGATCCAACCTAGAATTAAGGAGAAATTTCCTGTCAGTGAGAACACTTAATCACTGGAACAGCTTGCCTCCAGAAGTTGTGGGTGCTTCATCACTGGAGGTCTTTAAGAAGAGATTGGACAACTATTTGTCTGAAAAGGTATAGGATTTCTTGACTTGGGCAGGAGGTTGGACTAGAAGACTTCCAAGGTCCCTTCCAGCCCTAGAATTATATATATGAGTACTCTGCACAATTTAAAATGATCCTCCAAAACCTTTCCTGCAAAGGGGATGAGAAACCCTCTTCAAATTTTCCTTGAATTACACTTATTTGGAATATTCTGGAGTTGGAAGGGATATTTAGCTTTGGAATCCAATCCCCTGCTTAGTGAAGGAATACATACTGAAGTATCATCAACAGATGGCTTTGCAATTTCCACTCAAACACAACTTCTCTTGGAAACTGGTTCCATCATCCAATAAATGTCAGGCTCAAAGAATCAAGACCACATGTTATGTTCTAGTCAAGCTAATTGATTGCTCATGCCTATACACAATAATCTAATCAATGAACGGTCAGCACTAAATTGCTGCTAGATAAGGATTAATGGAATTCAACAGAGGTTGGATTTGGAGTGCTTGTGAGTAATGATTCTAGGCTGATTACTCTCTTGACCTCACCCCCAGGCTCTGCCTGTTCTTCTACATTTATCCAGGATATGGGTGGGCTCCTTTGGCCATGTTCAAGTGGAGGCTGGATAGCTATCTCATGTAGATTATTTGACACCAGCACATCTTAGCACGTTGGACTGATGCTCAATATCAACCATTGATCGATTGATTGATCAATTGATTGTGTATCAACAAGTTGTTTAAAACAGGGCTTTTCAACCTTTTCACCCATTGTACCACTTTTAGGATATGGCAATATCCAAGTACCACCAGTCGCCTAGCAAGGTGTCAAAACTTGATGACCAAAAAAAAAAATAAAAAGGAAAAAAGTGATAAAGTACAGGTAGTCCTTGACTTACAACAGTTCGCTTAGTGACTCTTCGAAGTTACAGTGGCACTGAAAAAAGTGCCCCCCAAGCCACAGCCGAGCAAGACACCTGCCTGCCCACCCGGTGGCGCTCTTCTTCCTGTTCGAGGTTTTCATTGTTGTGAGCATTTCTGTTGAGGATTGGCAGTGGGGGTAGAGTGGGGGTGTTTGGTTTTTATTCTCCCCATCTGCTGGGTGGTTGTAGCAGGTTTTGGTCACTTCACATGACCCTGGGACACTGTGACCATCATAAATATGAATCAGTTGTCAAGCATCTGAATGTAAATCACAAAACCCTAGAGATGCTGCAACATTCCAGCTGTTCAGCGCTTCTTCTGGGCTCAGCAGAAGCGCCAGGATCAGTGCTGCTTTCCAGCAGATTGGTGCTTCTTCAGGGCTCAGCAGAAGCACCAGGATCAGCGCTGAGCTCCAGCTGGAACCTGGCACTGATCCTGGCACTTCCACTGAACCCTGACACCCCTGAAGAAGTGCCAATCAGCTGGAAAGCAGCACTGATCCTGGCGCTTCCGCTGAGCCCTGACAGCCCTGCAGCTCCAGCCATCTCTCGCTCAGGCTTGTGCGGTGCTGCCACCGGTTCAGCTCATTCCCCTTCCCCGCTACCACTTTTCTAGGATGATCGCGTACCACCTGCCAGGTGCCAATGTACCACAGGTGGTACCCGTACCACTGGTTGAAAAGCACTGATTTAAAACACCTAGCAGCCAAATAGATAGTTTTTCACCCTGATGATCTATCCCAGTAGAAGGGAATGTTTATATCTCAGGCTTGAAATTTGAACCCTGTCGATAACAGAATAAAATAGATGGAAGGGATCTTGGAGGTCTCCTGCTCAGGCAGGAGAGCCTATATCATTCTACACAAATGGCTGTCGAATCTCTTCTTTAAAACCTCCAGTGATGGAGCATCCACAGCTTCTGGAGATAAACCATTCCACTGGTTTATTGTTCTCACTGTCAGGAAATTTCTTCTATGTTTAGATTGCTTGTCTCCTTGATTACTTTCCATTCCATTGCTTCTTGTCCTGCCTTCAGGTGCTTTGGAGAATTGGTTGACACCCCCCCCCCTCTTCTTTGTGGCAGCCCTTTAGATGTTGTAATACTGCTATCATGTCATCCCTAGTTCTTCTTTTCCCAAGCCTATTCTTTGGGAAAAGAACATCTTCATCACTCCTGTAACTGCGTCCAGTCACTTTGCTGCTCCTCATCTTCTTCTTGGAATAGAAATTTCCTTTTCAAACTCCAGGCATTCCATTCCTTCCTTCACTTTTATTATTCAACACATTCTCAAACACTGAACTCTCAGCTCAGTCACCAAGTCACCATTAAGATTTTTTTTTCTTAAAACATTTCCTTCTAATTGCAAAAACTTTTGAATTCTTCCAAGTTTAGTGCAACCTACCATTTGTACATAGATGATGCACCATAGGCTACAAAGCAAGGGCATTTTCTATACTCTATAACTGTGCAATGATTTAGAACATGCTCATAAGAGGAGCATAACAAGAACCCTCGTGGATCAAACCAAAAAGCCATTCTTTTCCAGCTTTTTATGCCACCCATTGTCCAACTATTTTCAACCAAAAAACCCCAACTCTTCACTAGCATCACATAAGAGTAAAAGCTCTCTTCCCAGAAGTTAGAATATTGAAACATGTGCTACATGATTGAAGAGACACTAGATAGTTGTCTAGTGTGGTATGACTTGATGAACCACTTCACTCCTTGGAGACAACGTAATTCGCATCAAATGTCAGGGATCAGTTAAGAGTTAGAAGATTCCAATCTGACTTGATAGAGGCAGAATGCAGAAAATATAAACAAGCATGTGTCACAAACAGTTATGAGGGTTACTTTTAAGAGGAACCTAAGTCTTCTCTTCAAAGAGATCTTGTTGAAGAGAGCCCAAAAGCTATGACATTAAATCAAGATCACTCTCTTGAACAGTATTAACTGTTTTTGATGACTACCATTTTCTCAAATTCAGGAAAGAGAGAGGTTTTAGCCACATTTATCCTTGACTCCAAAGAGTGAGAAGGTATTGCAATGCTCCATACTAAGGTACAATACAACCCAGCTCCTAGAGCCTTGATTTTTGGGGGGGGGGGGGGCAAGCCTGTGTAAAAGCTTCACTTTTGTGAATGATTGTGCAGGATTCATAGACCAATCTTCCATTAATTTGTCCAGTGGTTTTTTTAAAAAAGAAACAATTAAATTGGTGATCATTACTCTACCCGGTGTTTACCCTTTCATTGACTCTATCTAGTTTAACTGTGTGCATTTTTGTAAACAGATTACTTCCATTGATCCTAAATCTCCCTATATATAATTTCAAGGGACCAATACAACCCAGCCTTGATTTGGGGGGAAGCCTATGTAAAAGCTTCACCTTTGTGAATGATTGTGAATGATTGTGAATGATTGTGAATGATTGTGAATGATTCATAGACCAATCTTCCATTCATCTTGAATCTCCCTATATATAATTTCAAGGGGCCACAATGGCTCACATGATTAGAACAATGAGTCAGAAGACCATTGAGAGGTCGACAGCTCAGCAGTTTGAAACCCAAGAGCATGAGCTATGTAATGGGATGAGTTCCTGTCAATTTGTCCCAGCTCCTGCCAACCTACCAGTTTGAAAGCATGCAAATGCAAGTAGATTTATTTATTTATTTATTTATTATTTTAATTTGTATACCGCCCTTCTCCCATAGGACTCAGGGCGGTTCACAGCATATTAAAAACAAATAGTAAACACAAAATACAAAAAATTACGTGAAAGGAGCCCCCTCAGGCATTCCCAGGATAATTGTGATGTCACCAGCTAATCCTTTCAACCCAGAAGTGCCTTGGTAGCAGTATCGGTGTGTATGCAGTATGTATGGGCTTTATTTTTTAACTTTATGTGTCAAATTTTGCTATGTTTCCATTTTCACATAATTTTATTCCTGTCTATCATTTTGACCATTTCCTGAGTTTGCTCCAGGCTAAAAAGCTCCAAATGCTGTAGCCTTTCTTTGTAGCCAAGCTGCTCTGAAGTGCCAGTAATTCTAATTTTCATTTTCTGAACCCTATCCAACTCTACAATATTCTTTTGGAACTGCGATGACCAGAATGGTACTCATATTTCAAGTTTGATTTCACAAAAGATTTATATAACACAACTACACTGGCAGTTTTATTTTCACCCCTTTGTCTAATTATTTCAACATAAAATTCCCCACATGCTGAGCTCATATTTTCACTAAAATTTCCACCATTACTCCAGAATCCCTTTCTTGATTTATCATCCTGGGAAACTTCCCTTAATAGCTAAAGATGAAAGCATTCTTCAGGCAATACAAATGCCCAGCTCAGCGCACCAACAGTGATGAGCAACAGCTCCAACTTCTATAAGTCATAGCAACATAAACATATTACCTATTTTTTCCTGTGCTGTTTTATTACAATTCATATGGGGAGTTATTTATTTTACCTAAAGTTTCCTTGGTCTTAGCTCTCACAATATCTTTATTGGAATCAGTGGACTATTTAGTGATTACATTGGTGCAACAGTCAACTTTTGTTTGGTTTTATTTTTTTTTATTAATTCATTTATTTGTATCCCGCTTTTATTATTTTACAAATTACTCAAGGTGGCAAAAAAATCCAATATACATTCCTCCTCCCATTTTCCCCATGACAACAACCTGTGAGGTGGGTTGGTCTGAGAGAGAGGAACTGACCTAAGGTCACCCATTGGCTTTCATGGCTAAGACAGGACTGGAATTTATGATTTTCCATTTTCTAGACTTTACCTTTAGACCAGGGATAGTCAACCTTGGCTCTTTTATGACTCGTGGACTTCAACTCCCAGAATTCCTGAGCCAGCCATGCTGGCTCAGGAATTCTGGGAGTTGAAGTCCACGAGTCATAAAAGAGCCAAGGTTGACTACCCCTGCTTTAGACCAAGGGTCTCCACACTTGGCAACTTTAAGACTAATTGACTTCAACTCCCAGAATTCCTCAGCCAGCCATGCCAGCTGGGGAATTCTGGGAGTTGAAGTCCACAGGTCTTAAAGTTGCCATGTTTATAGACCCCAGCTCTAGACCAAACTGGCTCTCTTTTATAGTGGGCTAACTTTCTTGTGACTTAGTGTCAGGACTGCCTCAGTTCAAATCCTAAGAAAGAAAACCCTCAACTCCTTTGATTTAGAGAAGAGGTAGTTTTACTAAGAAAGAACTGATAGCAGTGAAAGCAAGCGAAATCTGAGGCAAAACTGAGCTCAAATCACACAAAGCAAATCATCCCAAATCCCTCCCCCCAGGGTCCAGCACAGAGAGTCCAATCAACGATCAGTAAGATGTTATGGGAAACAGCTTCTCTGCAGGTATTTCTTGCCTCTGGAGTCCCAGGACCGGTGGTCTTGCACTTACTCAGCAGTGCCATAGCTCATGAGTAAAATCCTCCCTTCCAGTTCCCAGAAGTCACACTTCCCACCCCAAATACCTAAACCTCCCCTCCCTGTTTCTATGGCAGCCAAGAGCAAGCAAGCTTCGAAAAAATGCTGGAGATCTGGCTGACACTTAGCATTATATGTAGTTAACATTTCCAGTTCATTTATATATGTGCTGTAGAAGCCAAGAAAAGAGATTAATTTGAATACTAATTTAAGCGTGTTGCATGGACTCACCCAAAGAAACACAGTACAGTGTCACCAGTTGACATCAGCTTAGATTTTGACATTTCAGATACAACATCTGAAATGCAAATCTAAATGGGTTTATTCAGTCAGTACACTGAATTGAGTATTCCTATAAAAAGTATGGTCTCATCACTGGATATATTTGAATATGATAGCTCACATTTGATTTCAGCTGGCTTCTTTCTTCTTTTCTGGTTATGCATCAACTATTCAGGAATTATTTCCTCCAAAGGAGAATATTTGTATCTCAGGGTTGAAATGAGGGATCCTTGTTATTCTCTGAGCTTGGTTGTTTTCTTGCAGACATTTCATTACTTAAACTAGCTAACATTATCAATGCTAGTAAGGAGTCCTAGTTACCTAGTTTGGATAATGAAACATCTGCAAGAAAACAACTAAGCTCAGAGAGCACCAAGGAGCCTTCCTCAAGGACCCCTCATCATTTCCTCTGTCAATAGATTCTTGCAAGGCTTACTTATTCAAATACCTCAATTTTCTTTTATCATCTGGGTTTACAACTTTCACAAGTCTGAAGGACACACATGGTTTTCTGTGGATAAGATCATATTAAAAATGTAGGCGTCAGCTTAAATGGACTCCAGAAGATGGAGGAACATTGTCCATGGGGTTGCGATGGGTCAGACATGACTTCGCAACTAACAACAACAACAACATTGAAATTAAAGAAAAAGATAAATATGGCCATGTTTCAAAACAAAAATGTACCCACCCACTCGTATAATTTGAAACACATCCAAACACAGTGTATCAATTCATATAAGTATGTTATTACACATACATAAATATGTGTATTAAATATGTTCATCTTGAATTGTTTTTATAAATAAATAAATAGCACTTCTTTGCATTTCTTTCTCCTTTGCTTCAAACATTGTTCTGTAAGAATATATTGCAGGATCAATATTTATATGATACTTTCATATCATAATATATACATTAACATTTTTATGTTAAGCCAGGCACTCTGTTGTCTCTGATTGCTGTAAGATTGTCTGCCTTAAAAGTACAAGGTCTTTGTCTTTAATATCATATTGCAGCTGAGAAATAGCTGACATTTAAATGGAAAACAAATATTTCCTTCCAGAGCTGACACTTCTGGTGCCATCTCTATTAGCATTCTGCAGTGTTAGAATCACCCAACATTTCTAAGTGCATCAATTATCATTTCACACTTCCCATAACTGGTGCATTCTTGTGCCGCTATGCAGAAGTAGTAAATGTAAGATATGAACAGATGGCATGGCATGAATATGTATGTATGGATAGGTAGGTAGGTAGGTAAGTAGGTAGAGATAGAGATAGAGATAGAGATAGATAGATGGACAGAGAGAGAGAGAGAGAGATACTGTATATAGAGATATATAGAGAGGTAGAGATAGAGATAAATAGAAATATAGATGATAGATCAGTGGTTCTCAACCTTTTTAATGCTGCGACCCCAACCGGTCGTAAGTCGAGGACTAAACCGGTCGTAAGTTGAGAACTAACCCGGTCGTAAGTCGAGGACTATCCAACCGGTTGTTAGTCGAGGACTTTCCCTGCCTGGGAGCGCCGCGCATGCGTGGTTCCGCCCCCTGCGCCGGCCGAGGCGTAGCTGGCAAGCGGCACAGACGGAGCAGGCTGACCACCAGCTGGCCCAGCCCAAGGGAGGTAAGGCACCCGCTGGAAAAGGGGAAAAAAATGGCGGACAAAAAAAATGGCGAACAAAAAAAATGGCGGAAGCCTTGCTTGGTGACCCCCGTGAAATGGTCGATCGACCCCAAATGGGGTCCCGACCCACAGGTTGAGAACCACTGTGATAGATAGATAGATAGATAGATAGATAGATAGATAGATAGATAGATGATAGATAGATAGATAGATAGATAGATAGATAGATAGATAGATAGATAGATAGATAGATAGATAGATAGA
>NW_015389256.1:45279-59484 GCF_001527695.2 Protobothrops mucrosquamatus
TGAGAAGAGTTAAAGATTTAAAAGATCCTCAATTCTCCCTAGTCACTTCTGGATGCTCAAAGAGGCAATCATTTGAATCAGTTTTCCTTTCAGTACAAACAATAAGAAGTAGCAATAGCACTTAGATTTACGTATTGCTCCATAGAGCTTTACAGCACTCTGAGCAGTTTACAGGGTCAGCATATTGCTCCCAATAATCCGGGTCTTCATTTGACTAACCTCAGAAGGATGGAAGGCTGAATCAACCTTGAGCCAGTCAGGATCAAACTCCTGGCTGTGGACAGAGTTAGTCTGCAAAACTGCATACTATCACTGCACCACCACAGCTCTTAAATAAGTCAGGTAGGGCAGCAAAGGATATCTTGAATGGACAGGAAGAAGATGGAGCAATGAAAATATTGAGGACCTGGGTTGCTTTACCAATTAATCAATTGATTATCACTTAATGATCAATTAATAAGTAAGCCCATGTCTATTTAAATACATAACATGAACAAAAAAGTTCAAAACATACATTTTCTTTAGACATGATGGGTAGCTTTATGAAATTGTTGGGGGTCTCAGAAGAGCCTGACACATATCATTACGGGAAGCCATCAATTAAAATTTTCACAAAAAGCCTGAGAGTAAATGTTAAATCAGGTGGGTAAGCCTTGGTGGCAAATTGAAAATGATTACTTTACAGAAGACTGTGAGAGGGGCAATTTTTTCTTGAGAAGGCTGATGATTCTTTGGAGAATTCTCAGAAACAGGAAATTCTCTTGGTTCTGAATGAATTCGGGTTCATTATCATGTCCCCTAGTTCAAAAACCCGGCATCAGTAAAGAAAAGCCAGAAGCACTTAAATCATAGTGGTTCTCATTTCAGGGAGGGCCCTCTTAGACATTTTCCCAGCTTCAGAAGATACCCTCCCATTTAACTTCAAAATGAAGGTGACTTACGTGCTACTTCTTCTGTTCCTCAACCATAAAAGCATAATCTTGCAGATTTTGCCACAAGCTCCAGCACAGTTGTGCTTTATTGGAATCACTATTCTCCTCCTAAAATTATAGACCAGCCATGAAACCCTGCTGTAGCTGTTCAAGCTTCACTGCCTTCACACAATCTCAACCTCCTTGGTTTCTGTTTTACTACCTACAGATAGGCCTCAACTTACAATCACATTTGGGACCACAATTTACATTGCTAAGCAAGGCGGATATTAAGCAAGCTGCACCCCATTCTATGATTCTTTTGGCCATGGTTGTTAAGCAAATCACTGCAGTGAATTTAGCTTACCTGGTTGACTTTGCTTGTCAAAAGCTGGCCAATGGCAATCACATGTATCCAGGATGCTGCAATTACATTCCAGTTGCCAAGCACTCAAATGTGATCATGGAAATCTAGCAATGGTATAAGTTCAAGTACAGGTAGTAAGTCACTTTTTTTCAGTGCCATTGTAACTTCAAATGGTCACTAAATGAATGGTTGTAAGCCAAGGACTACCTATATATCACAAAACTATAATTATTGTTTGATATTCATTCAGCTGGTCAATTAGCATACAGATTGTCCTTGACATATGACCACAACTGAGCCCAAAATTTCCATTGCTAAGCAAGACAGTTGTTAAGTGAGTTTTGTCCCATTTTAATATCTGTCTTGCCATACTGGTTAAGTGAATCATTCTAGTTGTTCAGTTAATAACACAGCTGTTAAATGAATCTGGCTTCTCCATTGACTTTGCTTGTCAAAAGGGGATCACATGATGCTGGGACACTGCAACCATCATCAATATGAGTCGGTTGCCAAGCATCTGAATTTTTGATCATGTGACCATGGAGATGCTATAATGGTCATAAGTGTGAAAAATGGTCATGGTTTTTTTTTTTCAGTGCTGTTGTAACTGCGAACAGTCACTAAATGAACTGTTGAAAGTCGAGGACTACCTATATTCACCGCCTTTGATAGTTTTGATGTAACCAACTTGTGACTTTGAAAATGCTTCCCCATTCTAGGATGCAGGTCCAGATAATGTTGATCTGTCTATACCAGTTCATTTTGGCATAACTTGGAAGATAGCATGAGAATTAGCAGAGTTGTGCTCTCTAAAGGAGTATGAGACAGTAACAACTGCCAGCATAAAACACGGGAATTGCTAAATGGGTTCAAATGGTGGATGATTACATTGGGAGTAATTAGAATGTTTCTGTGTAGTACAAATTATTGTCCTGGGAGTAGAACCGGATGTAATTACTTTGGGAAAAAATTGCAAAGGATAAATGCATCTGCAACAACAGTTCTTTGTGAAATTTCCAAGAAAAGCTTATTTGTAATTCCAGAAAAGAAGGTTGTGGGAAAATAATGAGCGGCTTTAATTGCCAAGGAAGAATGGTTACGATAAAAAATAGGTTGATCTAAGAGAAACGGCTGCGAGATGCTCATTGGTATTTTCTTAAGGAAAAAAGAATAAGACGAAAGACACTGGAGATGAAGCATGTTGCACCCTGCAACTGTAATCATCGCAGCAGGAAACCCAACAAGGAAATCTAATGAACCAGCCTTGCAAGAGAAATTTCTTAATATTTGGAAGAAGAAAAATGGGGGATTTTTGCAAAGACGACTTGTCAATTACAAAATGTGCTTGAGCAAATCGTATGGAATAATATATCAAGGAGATTTATGGAAACAGTAATTATGCAAATATGAGAAAGATTTCAAATATATTAGTTGAAAGGTTCAATATATTATGGATAGAGTAGAAAGTGAATCAATTTGGGTAGTTTTTTTAAATCTTCTTTTTTTGTTGTTTTTATTCTTAAAATAACTGTAGATATCTACTAAACTGATAACTGGGCTCAGAGTGATTGGCCCAGGATCACCCAGTTGGCTTCATGGCCTAGGCAGGATTGGAACTCATAGTCTCTTGCCTTCTAGCCTGATGTCTTAATCGCTATTCCCAAACACTGGACATTTTGTTTCCATTTAATTTTTAATTATAATTATAATTTTGCCTTTTTCTTTTGCTCCCTTTATGAGGGATAATGTTTGGTTTTATAAGCAATATCCCCCTTGCTTGAAGAATTATAATTAGAAAGCAATTTTGGAAAGGGCTCTAAGGGCCATGTACATGATTTGAGGGGTCAAACTGGACCACCCAAGGGAGAGTTTTGTACCTCAGATATTTTCCTTTCAGAGGATGAAAGATAAGATAAGAGCTGTAACTGAGGAATAGCTTGGCTTTTCTACCTGGGGTTGAAAATGTCTCCCTTACAGCTTAAAGCAGATTAAAATAGGACGGGGAGCTTGCAAACTGCAGGCAATGGTAGCACTCTTTATTATTTTATTTTATTTTATTTTATTTTATTTTATTTTATTTTATTATTTTATTTTATTTTATTTTATTATTTTATTTTATTTTATTTTATTTTATTTTATTTTNCATTGTATTGTGGGCATTTTAAGATTCTGGTTTCCTTCTACTCTCAGAAAACCAGTCTTGCTTCATTGGTTTCTCCCCACCAAAGATATACTAATGAATAGTCAATATAAACGCTTCATGACCTCAGTTTCAACCTTTCTTAAATATATATGTCCATAATTTTCAGACAATAGGTTCCAAAATAGGTCTCACTTTGAGCAGCCATGAATAGTGAGATTTGCAATCTTAAAACATCTTGAGGACGCTTAAATTTTCACATTAACGTACAGTAGATCTCATTATCATTGGGTATCCTATCTAATTCTGTGAATTCAATGGTAGGCATTTTAACATGCCCCTACATAAGCATGTTTATGCATGCAGTAAGTCTGAATGTTCTGAGGATAAATAAATAGACCCGATTAAGTGCTCCAACAGAGCTCAAAAAAGTGCATTTACAACAAGAAATTCACATTCCTTGAACAAATTGTGGACCTGAAAGTTATTACTGAAATCTGAACAAGTACAAATACTTGTTTTAAAAATAGAAGAAAAATTTATTAGTCTACCACAAGTATTTGACTTTCGTTGATGCTCTGGTCTTAACTTGGTGCTTAACAACTGCTGGATTCAATCCATATCCTCTACTTAAATACACAAGCAAGCAGCTTATAATAGAATAGGCAGCTAGGTTTCAAGAAGCAATGTTTGCTTACGCCTTATTCTAGCTGGAGCTACCACAACTGGACTGAAAAAATCCATTTGACCATGAGATAGCAAAACAGAACAGAATAAGAGTTGGAAGGGACCTTGGAGGTCTTCTAGTCCAACCCCTGCTCAAGCAGGAGACTCTGAACAGACAAGTGGCTGTTCAATCTCTTCTTAAAATCTTACAATGATGGCCACCCACAAATTCTGAAGGCAAGCCATTCCATTGATTGATTGTTTTCACTGTCAAGAAAGTTCTCCTTAGTTCTAGTTTGCTTCTCTCCTTGATTAGTTTCCATCCATTGTTTCTTGTCTTGCCTTGTGGTGCTTTGGAAAATAGGTTGATGCCCTCTTCTATGTGGCAATCTCTCAAATATTGGAACACTACTATTATGTCACTCCTAGTCTTTCTTTTCCCTAGACTAGTCATATCCAATTCCTACAACGGTTCTTCATATGTTTTAGCAAAGAGTTATAGAAAATTGTACCTAATTTCTGCCATCCAGTAGTCATCGCAGCCCAAGCATGGTAGACCCAATATTTCTATGACCCACAAAAAGAACTTTATAACACTTGTTAACTAAAGTATAAACAATAAGGGTGAGAGATGTATTTTTTTAAAAATGTTTAACAGTTAATTTGGTTGCTGGGAAAAAACAATCCAATTTACAACTGACTTCTCTTCTATTTAGTTATCTAACTATACCACTACACAAATGTCTGTAGGGATGGTTAAGTGGGAAAACAGATCTAAAAAGTATGTAATTTGCAGTAAAAATGTCTGGGAAAAGCAAGAGAACAAGGCTGTCATCTATTTCTAATTTCTTTGGTTTACTTAGATAATTTTAATTTTAATTTTTCCCTCAGGAATTTTCAGTAGCTAAAAAATTATTATGTCTTTGAAAATGATCTTGTCAGTCAACGCACTTATGAAAATATTACAATGAACAATGAAGTTGGACAAAATGGCTTATTTAGGAATTTTCATTTCCTTATTTTTATTTCAAGAGTATGCCCAATACACCATTGCATTTAAATTGTAGATATATTCTTTAATCTCACAGTTCACCTCGCTAACAAGACCCCCCAGGATTTTAAAAGTTTACTAGTCCCAATCATTTGTAACAGTGTCTTGATGAAGTGAGCTATAATTGCCTTTTAGATCACTCCCATCAACACTGTATAATTTCAATAGAGCTCCTGAGACGAGAGCATTTTCCCCCATCTCAAAATTATAAAATTGGAAAGGAGCTAGAAGTCATCTAGACCAGTGGTTCTCAACCTGTGGGTCGGGACCCCATTTGGGGTCAATCAACCATTTCACGGGGGTCGCCAAGCAAGGCTGTCCGCCATTTTTTTGTCCGCCATTTTTTCCCCTTTTCCGGCGGGTGCCTTACCTCCCTTGGGCTGGGCCAGCTGGTGGTCAGCCTGCTCTGTCTCTGCCGCTTGCCAGCTACACCTCGGCCGGCGCAGGGGGCGGAATCATGCATGCACGGCGCTCCCGGGCAGGGAAAGTCCTCGACTTACGACCGGTTGGGTAGTCCTCGACTTATGACCGGTTTAGTCCTCGACTTACGACCGATTTAGTCCTCGACTTACGACCGGTTGGGGTCGCGGCATTAAAAAGGTTGAGAACCACTGATCTAGACCAAGCCCTGCCCATTCCAGGAATCCTCATACCATCCTTAAGAGATGGTTGTCCATTTTTCTCATGAAAACCTCCAGTGATGGAACACCACAACTTTAGGAGACAGGCACTTCCACTGCTTCATAGCTCTCTTAATCAGAAAATGATTAATTGTTTGAAGTTTGGATCTTTCTCTGATAAGCTTCCACCTACTGGTTCTTTTCTTATCCTTCAGTGCTATGCAGAATAAATCTACACGTTTTGCCCTGGGATTTGGCATAGAGTAACACACACACACCCAACACTGACAGACAAGCCACTAGAATATAAACTGACAACACACTGCACTCCTTACTAGCACTGATGGTGTTACCTAGTTTGGGTAATGAAACATAAGCAAGAAAACAGCCCCAGCTCAGACAGCACTAAGGACTCTTCAGAGTAAATCCTAATCACCTTTGCATTTAAATTATAGATACATTCTTGTACGTGTCCCATAGTTATTCTAATACATCTTCAACAATATTGGATTTCCCACCACCACCACCATTTAAAAGGTATTTAAGAAATTAAGTCTGTCAGATGCATCTCAATTAAAACTGACCTTTGTATGACTGCAGCATCCATTATTTGAATTTTTCCTATTTTATACATCTCAAGATTTATTAAGTGTTTATAACTCAGTAAAGATTGAACTGTAGTATCTAACACTGCCCTTCCTTGCTATTAATAGCTCTGCCCTCTGATCATTGGGGCTCATCAAGATATTTATCTTTGTTCTTATAACTTTCCGTTTTCTTTATTTTCATTGTCTTGTGTTTAAAAGAATTTGGCAATGTGGTTATGGCATCACGCTAGAAACTGGGAGACCATGAGTTCTAGACCCTTCTTAGGCATAACGCGAATGGGGTAACATTAGGCCAAACTGTCTCTCATCCATAGGAAGGAGACAATGGCAAAAAAAACTTCCCAAAAAACTTTGCCAAGAAAACTGCAAGAAATACATTTAAAGTCATATCAAAGCACTATGAGGAGAAGGCTGTTACAAGGCTAAAAAAAGAGACATTTTTTGTGTTTGATTTCTCCCAATGTTTAAATGAAGTGCCTTTGCTTTTTGCTAATTTTACTAACACAATCAAATTGGAAGAAGCCACTAAAATTGAATCCATCTCAGCATGAACAAGCGTGTTATTCTATTAGCATCTCTAAACATTTTTCACCTTTAAATTTGTCTTTAAATGTATGTATTTGGAAAAGTTGAACATAAGGTAATAGAATATCAGAGTTGGAAGGGACCTTGGATTTCCTAGTCCTACTCCTGCTCAAGTAGGAGATCCTATACTGTTCCAGACAAATAGCTGTCCAGTCTCTTCTTAAAAGCCTCCAGATGAAATTTCTGGAGGGAAGCCGTTCCACTGGTTAATTGTTCTCACTATTAGCAAATTTCTCCTTAGTTCTAGGTTGCTTCTCTCCTTGATTAGTTTCCAACCAATATTTCTTGTCTTGCCTTCAGATGCTTTGGAAAATAGGTTGACCCCTCTTCTTTGGGGCAGCCCCTCAAATATTGCAACACTGCTATCATGTCACTTCTAGTTCTTTTCATTAAACTAGACATACCCTATTCCTGAAATGGTTCTTCAAATGTTTTAGCCTCCAGCCCTCTAATCATAGTAATTTCTCTTTTCTACAATTTTTCCAGAGTCTCTACTTTTCTTTTATAATATGGTCACCAAAACTGGATGCAATATTCTAAGTGTGGTCTTACTAAACCTTTAACAAAGCAGTACTAATATTTCACATGATCTTGATTCTATCCCTCTGTTAATGCAGCCTAGGGTTGCATTGACTTTTTTGGCTGCTACCGAACACTGCTGGTTTACATTTAAGTGATTGTCCACTAGGACTCCAAGATACATGGAACATGTACATATTAAGAAAAGTTGCATACCAGAACAAATATTTTGTGTGTGATTATATTGAAGATTGCAGCAGAATTTGGAAAGACCAAAGGATTGAGGACACATAATTCTATGGACAGACTTCTTTTGGATTTTCTAGATTTTGGCATTTCTTTGCCGCTGAATATTATCATAGCTTCATTTCTTAGTTTACAGATCACTCCATATTTCACTCTTCATTTCATTATATCATAAACAAAGTTATCCAGCATGTGATATGCCAGTGTGAGAAAGTAATCATCCCCTTCAATTCAGAAACTAATTGCATCACTTTTAGCAACAGCACAGCAATATCATTCTGTAGTGCTTTACAGCACTCTCTGAGCAGTTTACAATGTCAGCATATTGCTCCCAACAATCTGGGTCCTCATTTTACTGACCTTGGAAGGATCGAAGACTGAGTCAACCTTGAGCCAGTCAGGATCGAACTGCTGGCAGTGAGCAGAGTCAGTCTGCAATACTGCATTCTAACCATTGCTCCATCAGGGCTCCTTCTAGCTTCCATACCCGCAATTCAGTGCTTTCTATAATTGCTGATCAGCCTCTCATATTGCAATATAGGAATTTTGGACATTAAACTTGGTGAATTGCTTTAATTAAATTTCATCTGAGTGTTTTCTAGCATGAATTTCTCATTTCAGATCAAATGACAACATTGTTCTGAATCGGTTCTGACTTTCACTTGGCCATACTAAGAACAGTGAATTTGTTCTTCATCCATTCTGTTTTGTAGATTTATTTATACATTTGGAATAATTATCTCTCTGGAAGTCCCATTTTTATTTCAGTTGATAGACAGATGGCCTGATATATTTATATTAAAAGCCTTAATACAAAGCAGAATTTATGATGTCCAATTGGCAGCATCCAAATTCATGCATCCAAATTCATCCAAATAGTCAGTGTCTTACTACAAAATGAAGTATTTGATTTCTGCCAGATGTAGTAATATCCATATAGACCACATTGGATTCATTTGTCCATAGAACTCTAAAAACATTTTTTGTTCTTGGTAAACTTGAAGCAAGCATCGATAACCATCTTAGTGAGTCATTATTGCCTCTTTTTTATTTTTCCATGAATTCAATTTTTTTTTCAAAATCTTTCAATTGATGGAATCTCAAACATTGATTTTATCCAAAGCAGAAGAGATCTGAGCATCCCAGAATCCTATGAGTTCTTATGGACTCCCTGGACAAGTTTATCCTTTGCTCTTGGGAGTGATAGTGACAGAATGGTCATTTTGGGGAGAAGATCCACTATCTTTTCTGTTTCAAGATTTTGTCTGATATTGTGTGTTGATAGAACTTGATGTTTCCAAAGAGGTCTTCAGGAACATTCTTTCAATATGGCATAATATGCCTCTAGAATTCCCACGAAGGAATAACAGTAATAACTGTGGTCACAATTTGTGAGATTTGTATGGGACAGGGCTAAATCAGCTTGGTTTAATGAGATATTCACATAACTAGCCCTAATTAACCTTTAATTCACTCAGTTAGACTGGGGGCATGGCCTTATTTTTTTCACTCTGGCACATCACATATTGAATGACTTTATTTATGAAATTAAGGAAACAAGCTCCAAACTTTCATAAAGACACATTCTTTTTCAAAGAATTGAATGATATAACACAAAGCAGAGGCTGATCTATGTCTGGTAATTGTGGAGGAATTTATTAAATTTAATCCTATTTCTAATAGAGGTCAGGGTATCTGTTGGGTTTTACCCTTTCAAATAATTTTGTTGAAATCCATTATATTTATCAAGAAATGTGTGGAATTCTTCCTCGTTAACAAATTCAACAAATACGGTTTTTCCTAATGTGGAGAGACTGTGTTGTTTTGCCTACCAAAATTCCTGCTAAGAGAGAAATGCCTGGCAACAATATAAAAGAGCTGGCAGTCTTAATTCAATGACATCAACAAGTTTAAATACCCATGGATCCAAGTTGAATCTTTTAATTAGCCTTGGCAGGCAAATTTATCAGTGCCTGAATATGAAGTCTCTCTCAAGTCAAGTTTGATTCCAGAGGACTAAATGGACATGGACATGTTGTTTTCTTGGCAACAATACGGCAGTGATTTTTAAATGCCTTCTTCTGGGACTTTTTTCAACTTCCTCATCTAGTCTGCTGCATAGATTTCACAGTTGGTTCCTTATCCACAGGCTAACCAAGGTCAACAAGGCTTAGCCATCTAGATCAGGCAAAGTCAGCTAGTTTTTTTGAAATCTCAAATTGACAAACTCCCACCAATAAAAGAACAATGTCTTCAATCATCTAATTTTCAAGTTTAATTCTGAACCCTTGGGCTATGGATCAAAAGAATTGAGTTTCGTCTCACAAACCCTTATGCCTTTCAATAAAAATTTATTGGCCTGAAAAAGCCCTATCAAAAATACAGGCCTAGCTCTCCTTTTATGATGTCTAAGCCCTTGAGAAACCCTTTGTTTATGCATGAACTATGCATGCCCTAACTTTAGTAGGCAGTTCAACTAGACTGGTGAGACCACAGGTTGAGAAAGCTTCATTTATATTAGCCAGGGAACATAATCCCATTCACTGGGATGGTGAGTTCAGTTTTAATGTTTTCTGTGTATTGCTGGATGATTTACCTCTGAACTTCATGAATCGTTGGCAGATAAAATGTATACGGCATGGGAAGCAATTCCACTTACCTATTAACTGGATAGCAATCTCGTCTCCAGATTGTTAAAACAATTGCCCTGATGTACTGCTGAATATATTTGGTACATACAGGAACATTTCTTTCACCTTCGCAGTCATTTGCTTTATTTCTCTAGTAGCCTTATTCCCATTTGTATACAGGTCAGGTGTGTTAATGTTTGTAATCCAACCTTTTAAACATTGTGGAATTAGGTCGTTTGCTCACTAGCTAATTAGCTTGCATTTTATTTGCTTGCATCTTTCCTGTTGATCTTCAAGAGACTCTAATGGCTTATTCTATTGTTACTGGGCTATGCAATACCATCTAGCGATCCCCAACATACTTTTCAGATGTCTCAATAGACAGGTCTTTGCCTGCACCAGCTTCCATTCCATTCAGCCTATGGGAGTTGAATGATGAAAGAGAAAAAGCTGAGGGTCACTGGAGAAGAATGACTGTTTCAATTACATGTAATTAAGTACAAACTCTTTAGGACAAAATTCCACAAAGGTCATACCCAGGTATAAAAGCAGCAAAGGAAATTTGTTGATCCGGTTCTGTGCCTGAAAATAATATGCTTTATTGCAAAAATTCCCCTGGATAAAGGAAGAATCAAATATGCATCGGGACTTTCCATCATGTTACTTAGGTTTTCCCAAGATCTTCAAGGTCAACTTGGTTTTGTTGCCCTGGGCTTACTCTACAGGGCTGATTATGTTCCACTGTTTATTTTTAAAAGGATTTTAAGAGCTGCAGAAAAGGGGCTCAAAGGCCACATGTAGTTAAAGTGGTACAGATTGCCCACATCTAGTGTACACCAATCTTGTTTGGAAAGAAAACAACTTAAAGGTTTTTTAAAAAATGTGTCAAGGACTACAGATTTTGAGGGCAAGGGGATGGGGCTGTGGTCAAATCAGAAAGTACACATTCCAGCCATTCATAGTCAGATAGTAGTGAGATAGGTGACATATAAGTATAATAAATAAATGAAATAAATTCCCAGACATTATTTCAGTGGATTTTATTTCCTTTTTCAATGTCTCCTATCTAAGCCTAGCTTTAAACCATTAAGCTGATTTATTTTTTTACTTACCAAAAATTGCCACCAGTGAGAAGAGGATCAGGAATTACACACACACACACACACACACACACACACACAAAATGGAAACGGGAGAGAGAAGGCTTTAGTTTCTGCACACAGAAAGAGCCCAAGACTGAGCAATTTATGACCAACAGCCTAGATTTAATTCCCAATTCCATTTTGTAGTCCCAGAGCTTCTGAAGCTTGTGCTGTTGCAGTTTGGCAGAAAATCAATTCTAGTTGGCAGTATCATTTTTGCATGGTGGGAATAAAATAGTTGTTAACATTTTGGAAGGCTTGACACACTAATTTGGCATTCACAGAGTACCCCATCTCATAAAGAAAAAGCCTATAAAAGCTACAAAAATGGGCTAAAAGATCTAAGTCACCTTTCCCTGCGATATCACAGTGATAATAGCTAAGCTCTGTTCACCTTAAGATGCTCTGAATGTGCCTCAAATCACTATTTTGTGTGAGGTGACAATACTTACCATGAAACCACAGTGAGGGCCATTTAATTTTAGACAGTAAAGAAAGATTACTCAGCCCCGAGATGCTACATTTAATAACAGTGTTATGCCAGACAAAAGGTGCAGCATGTGCTTGACTAAAATAATATTGAGCCAAAATCTTTCTTGCATTTTCATAATTTGCTATATGTTCTTTAAGTTGAAGAGTCCATTGCAAAATTCAGAGTCATGCTTATTCAAAGGATAATTGCATTTTAGTTCATTTTTTAATCTGGGAAGTGAGAATTGGTTTGCTTGGCCTACAATTGTGAATTTTGCCAAACTCTAGAAGAAAGCAAACCCATCTACAGTACATAGACCAGAGCAGAAAATCAACTCCATAGAAAGGCTAAAACTCCTTTTTATTCAGTTTGGCTCTAATAACAGAAACTTGCAAGTCTGACTGCAAACCCCTCTCTCTCATCTTACACCAATGTTTCTCAACTTCAGCATGCTGGTTTGGGAATTCTAGGAGTTGAAGTCCATACATCTTAAGGTTGCTGAGGTTGAGAAACACTGTCTTATACTACATTGAATCAGAGCTTGAGCCAGTTCCAAATTTTATCTCATTTCTCTATGTTTTGCTGAGATAATGGTTCTTGCATATGCTTCCATCAAGGTCATCCACCTTGCTCTCTACAAAGAAATATATTTGGCCATACGTCCACTAAGGATGAGGGATCCTTGGTACTTTCTGGGCTTGATTGTTGTCTTGCAGACGTTTCATTACCCAAACTAGATAACATCATCAGTGCTGATGAGCACTGATGTTGTTATCTAGTTTAGGGAATGAAACATCTGCAAGAGAACTACCAAAGCTCAGAGAGCACAAAGGACCCCTCATTTCAGCCTGATCTACAAATATTCTCCTTTATAGCCCAGGTGTGTAGTGTTTATAGCCTTTAAAAGGGGATTATACATGCTCCTGGAAGGATCAAACTATTCTCCAAAGCACCTAAAGGCAGGATAAGAAGCAATGGATGGAAAATAATCTAAAAGACTAAATGGCTAGTCTTTTAGTTTAACACCACTTTTTAAGGATGCTGCCACAAAGAAGAGGGACTCAACCTATTCTCCAAAGCACCTGAAGGCAGGACAAGAAGCAATGGATGGAAACTAATCCAGGAGAAAACCAACCTAAAAATTAGGAGAAATTTCCTGACAGTTGGAACAATTAATCAGTGGAATGACTGTGAATGCTCCAACACTGGAGGTTTTTAAGAAGAGATTAGACAACCATTTGTCTGAAATGGTATAGGGTTTCCTGCTTGAGCAGGGGTTGGACTAGAAGACCTTCAAGGTTCCTTCCAACTCTGTTGTTCTGTTATTCGGTTTGATGACTAACCATAATGTTTGGTCTTGCTTCCATTAGATTTACTACATCAAACACATGAAAGATGCTTGCTGCTGAATTCTTCCCTGGAGATTTAATTGAAGCAAGGAAAGGAGATTGGTGGGGAGATGATTATGTAGTGCCAGGGCGGATGTTCACATGTCTATTCTTCCATCATTCTTCTCCGCCCTGCATTTTCTTTTAACAATGTTCCAAAAGCAAGATGTCAACACTGCTAACATTGGATGTTCCTGCTCTGACAACTGATGAAAATGCAACTGTTTTCTCTTCTCCTTTAACGTGCTTTTCTTGCTTTTAGAATTCAGGTGCAGCAGGGGGGGGGGGTTGGGATGTAAGCTCAGCTAGTCATAATAATAACACTGCTGTGGGAACCCAAGGACAAGCTGATAACATTTTGGCGGGCCGAGGAGCTGAGGAGAAAGCCCTTTAAGCTAATTGGGGAATGTGATTTATGACAGTTTATTGGGGGTGGTAATTGTACTTTGTTACTTTGTATTCAGGGGAAGGGAATTTAGTTTTGGGGTTCAACTATGTAGTGCCGATACTTTGTTTCCCGAATAAATGTTCTTTAAGGAAGAATTTTGCCTCAAAGTTCTTTTGATGGGTTTCATCTATCGGAACCATGACATAAATCTTTCATGAAATTGTGGCAAGAAAAATTTAGATTTTTTTTTCTCCTACAGAGCGCCAAGCAAAATTACACAATGTCCTGACTTGATACACAGTTATAGATCCGTTTAAACTTTCATTAACTGCATATACGCTGAGGAAGGATATTAATTCATATTAAAGATATTGCAGATTGGGAGAGCAAATCTCATTTGCCAGGATGATTAGGTAAATAAAGGCCATGAGGGCTGTGTTTGTGTGTGTGTGTGTGTGTGTGTGTGTGTGTG
>NW_015389256.1:60107-63549 GCF_001527695.2 Protobothrops mucrosquamatus
GAGAGGGAGAGAGAGAGAGAGAGAGAGAGAGAGAGAGAGAGAGAGAGAGAGAGATGCTTCTTACTTGTAATAAAAGTCACAATGTTGGGTTCTTTTTCTTTATGATCCCATTTTTGTGTGAGAGAAAAATAGAACATAAGGGAATCTATGTGCATTATAGTGTCCACGCTTGCAGGCTTGCTTCAGGCAAATTGCTTTTTTTCCCCCTTCTTTTTTGTCATCTTTCTTTGTGGCTCTTCCTTTCTCTTTGCCCTTCAAAACAATAATCCCAGTCAGTCAGAAAAGGTCCAAACACACACAGCCTCCCCATAACTCTCTCCCATCCAGAAGAACATCTCTACAGAACTGCCCAACAAACGACTGGAAAATTCATGTGGGTAATTTTGCTTGTGCCCAACACATTCCCAGTCAGTCCCTATATCTTGATCAGAGCACTCTTGCACACCAGTCTGTTCATTTAACAAAAATATAACTTGAGGTTTATTCAAGTATAGTATTAGTATCACTTTATAAAACCCTAGTAAGACCACACCTGGAATATTGCAGGCAATTTTGGTCACCATATCACAAAAAAGATGTCGAGAGTTTGGAAAAAATTCAGAGAAGAGCAACTAAGATGATCAAAGGCCTGGATATTAAAATATACAAAGAACGGCTGCGGGACTTGGGTTTGGCTAGTCTAAAGAAAAGAAGAAATAGGGGAGACATGATAGCAGTGTTCCAGTATCTGAGGGGCTGCCACAAGGAAGAAGGGGTCATTTTGTTCACAGAGCACCAGAGGGAAGGACGAGAAACAATGGTTGGAAACTGATCAAAGAGAGAAGCAACCTGGAATTAAGGAGAAACTTCCTGACAGTGAGGACAATCAACCAGTGGAACAGCTTACCCCCAGAAATCGTGGGTGCTCCATCACTGGAGATTTTTAAAAAGAGACTAGACAATCACCTGTCTGAGATGATATAGGTTCTCCTGCTTGAGCAGGGGGCTGGACTAGAAGACCTCCAAGGTCCCTTCCAACTCTATTCTATTCTATTCTATTCAGTAAAGATGCTTTTTTTTTTTAAATGATCGTTAATTCTGCTGCATGGCATACATCAAAAGAATTTTCCAGAGTGAGCTCAACCTTCATTAAAAGGATCAAACCAACTCACCGAAACCTTTTCTGTGAAGTTAAAATCAGGCTTGCTAATCCATTTTACTTTCTTCCTCCAGGTATATTTTGGCTTTCAGAACAATCTTAGCAAAAGAGATACAGGTTGTCCTTAACTTATAACTTATTCACTTTTTGTGGCTTCAGGCATGTTTGAACTCACTGTCTAAATACCTACATACCTACTGTCTAAATACCTACATCCAAGTGTTGATTTTTGGAATTCTGTTGCAAACTTTAGAGCAGGGATTTCCAACTTTGGCAACTTTAAGACTTGTGGACTTCAATCCCAGAGTTTCCCCCACCAGCATGGTTAGTTGAGGAATTTTGGAAGTTGAACTCCACATGTCTTAAAGTTCCCAAGGTTGGAGACCCCCTGCTTTAGA
This sequence comes from Protobothrops mucrosquamatus, assembly GCF_001527695.2. Classification (NCBI taxonomy): domain Eukaryota; kingdom Metazoa; phylum Chordata; class Lepidosauria; order Squamata; family Viperidae; genus Protobothrops; species Protobothrops mucrosquamatus. The sequence goes on from NW_015389256.1 coordinate 61,644, forward strand.
GAACCTTGGAACTTGCTTTACTGTTGGAAGAGGTCCTATCATCAAGTTTTTCTCCCTAGTGTTTAGTATGAATTCATTTGTTTCCTAATAAATTGAACCATAGGTTTGAGTTCTTTCCCAGCTGTAAGATGTATTCTTATGATTCTTATGTCTTCGTATGATAATGGGCTTTAAGCCTCTGAATTCTGCAGCAGCACTATAAATACATTGACTCTTTAACTATGAGACACTTTATCAAACCAGATTAAATGACTGAATAAATAAGAAAATCCATAAATGGAAAAATGAATAAAAAGACTTAATATCGTTTCATTATTAGGACTAATAATTTATTATAACCACCCAGAGTCTTTTGGAGTGAGATGGCTGTAATAAATCTAAATTATCATCTCATCAAACTTCTTCTAGGCAGAAGTTTGAATACTAATTAATATTTTATATATACCAGGGGTGTCAAACTGCCAGCCCACGGGCCGGTTGCATCATGCGGAGAGCGCGCCCACCCCAACTCCAGCAATGTGAAAAAAGTCTCAATGTGGTGAGTTTGACACCCATGATAAATACACTCAAGTTCATGTTGTTTTCTCCTAGAAAATAATTTTGATAACTCAATGCCCAGATCACTTGTTTTTCTCACCAGTAATAACAACATCTAGAAAAAAGCATCCGATATACTAGCACTCTCTTAAAGTAAACCACAAGATCTTTTCACTTAACATGAACTCCAGTTTTAACATAGTCAAGAGGTTCTAAATTTAATGATTAGGATGCCAATATGTTTCTCTAGTTCCTTGCACCATTTAATTATTTATTTTCTCTACTGCCTGCACCAAGAGAGGATCTGATGTCTAAAAGTCATATCAGGATTTATGTCAAGCACAAAGAATCAGGACCACACATTTAGTTACCATTAAGCTGATTTATTCTTCATGCCTATATACAAGAATCTGGTCAGTCTAGTTAAGGATCAGCATTAAATTGGCACTATATAAGCATCAGTGGAAATCAAGAGGTATTGAACTTACAGTAGACCATTTGTGGTAATGATTCTAGGCTAATTACTGTCTTGACTCTGCCCCAGGTTCTGCCTGTTCTTCTGCAGTTTTACTGTTAATGTACCATGAAAGTCTGTATTGGGGTGAGGATATCATGTCATAATTGCTACTGTATATACCATTCAAGGAACTAATTGATTGTTTTCCTTTTGAGAAAATCATTTCCATTTACATAAATTGTTGTTGATAGATTATTTTATAACAACAACAGTAATAATAATAATAATAATAATAATAATAATAATAATAATAATAATAATAATTGGAAGGGACCTTGGACCTCTAGTCCAACCCCCTGCTCAGGCAGGAAACCCTACACCATTTTAGACAAATGGTTTTATTTCTGCCTGAAACTGGTGCTGATTGATTATCATGGGGCTTTATCCATTAGGATGTTCTCCCAATCAAATTTCATTTAAGGGATCGAAGGAAAAACACTACTATGTTATTTTGATAATTCACATCACATCATGTCATTTTATTTTATTTTATATGCATTTTTCTTTTTTCTTGCACTTTTTATTTCTTTCAGTTCTCTTTGAGTTTGTATTAGATGTTACAATTATAATCAAAATTCTTACTAAGAATTGCATGTAAAATAAAAGATATTCACATCATGTCATTAGGATTTGCCCAGTCTCCTTTCTATCACGTCATTGTCAAATGTGTGCATTTCTGCCTAGTTTATGAATCACTGAACCATAAATGAAGGCAGCACATTTACATTTGCCAGACAATATTTTTATGGGTGTATTATCATCAAGTCCTGAATCAAAGTCAGTCATGTTGTTTGATTGCTGTTGATTTCTTCAGAAGATGGAGAGGGTCCTTCAAAAGATGATTCCAAAGTC